>NC_088881.1:3771861-3986850 GCF_032884065.1 Artemia franciscana | reverse complement strand
CAAATGCTTCCGTAACTTTAGCCAGGCAGGGGGTTATCGAGATAGGACGCAATTCATCACATGCTTTAGGGGGGCCCGACTTCGGAATAACCCGGATATATGCCTTTTTCCAAATATCTGGGAAAGTACCAAGCATGAAACACAGGTTAATCAACACGGATAATGGCTTGGCAATGAAGGGGGCGTATTCACGAACAAGTTTTACAGGAAGTTCCGAAGAATAGGATGCACTGTTGAGCTTAATTTTCATTGATTCTTTGAAGACGTCTTCTTCAGTGACTTCAATAACTTCCTCTTCTGAGCAGCCGTACAAGAGATCGGCTTTTTGGGACTCGGTGGGTGGAGGGTGGGTTGTGCAGATTTCAGTGAAGAAGGAGTACACATCTGTCGCAGTGAGAAGTTTGCCACTATCGTCCAATATTCTCACACTAGAGGTAGTGGATTTTCCCGACATTTTTCGAGCAGACTGATGCTATTTCTTTGGATTACTGACGCGCATAGGTGACATTGATAAACGGCCATATTGAAGTTTGGCCTTCCGTATTACAGTGACGGTGTAATTTCGTAGTTTCTTTGCGTTTACTACATCACCGATAGAATATAGGCGGCATCTCTCACGGATGAGTTTCTTTATGGCAGGGGTAATCCATGGCTTATCAAACTCACTAATGGTAACTGACTTGGTGGGGAAGATTTTGGTGTATTTGGAGTACAGAATGTCACTGAATCTTTTAGTCTTTTCGTGGATGCTTGAATCTCCGTCAACTTCTGGGAAATTATAATTGCCTATCCACTGACCATAGGCTCGAATGGCAGAGTCCGTTAGCGGGCGGGTAACCACGCGGCTTAGTTTAGGCTTGGGCAATGAACTGTGGGCTTTCCACAGAATAGCAAAATGGTCTGACTTGGCCACTGGTCCGAGAGAAACGGGATTACAGTAGTAGGACTCACAGTTCGTAAGAATGAGATCCAGAATGCTGCCTGAGACGTGAGTAGGCATGTGAACCACTTTTTTAAGGGATAGACTGGATGAAAGCCAGCCTTTTTTCGTCTGGTTGAAGTCGCCTGCTATGATAAAAGCAGGATTACTATAGTGGATCCGAAGCACATCAACAGTCTTTTGCAAGTAAGAGACAAGGTCTCGGCGATTCTTTGCACTTTCTGGGAAATATACTGATGCCACAATTATACACGAGTATAAGCGGGACAAGTAAGTCGGTCTGCACATCGCCCAGATTACTTCATGGTCCGGATTAGCGAGATCAGAAAGGAGTTTACAGGGTATATCTTCTCTTACAAACAGACCAACACCGCCCCCAAGTTTCGATAGACCACGATTAGAGCGAGTGTTCAAGAACACAGAGAATCCAGCCACACGACCTGTATTTTCATCGAGGTTCCATGTTTCAGTAACGGCTGCTATGGCAATGTTGTTCTGGCGAATAACAGCTTCAAAATCTTCTGTTTTGTTGCACAGCGATCTAGTGTTGCAAATGAGGAAGTTAGGAAGGCCACGACGAGCGTTGAATGTAACAGGTCTTAGGATAGGAGGCGGCTCATTGGCATAGTCGTTAACGGGCAAACTGTCGAAGCGTTCGATTACGGGTAAGTCTGTGAGACTCGATTCAGTTGGTCTACCTACATTGGCGCGGGTGTCACTTAGAGCGGATAAGTTACTCGGTTCCACTAGGGGATTCCTCCTCTCAGAAACGCGTTTACCACTTCTGCAACCGCGACTCGTTTTAATGGGAGGCTTAGAAGTAGCTCTACTGTGAACAGTGCTGACATCTAAAAAAGGGGCGGTAGCAGCATCTGGTGGCTTCGTCAGAAGATTAAAAGTCACCAAGTTCAAAAAAAGTAGATGGCGCCACCGTATACAGGGGTGAAGAAGGTCAAATAAAGTATCTTTCCTGTACTTAATTTGCATATTGATGGCACAGAAAACTGTCAGGATAGCCACTGCTTTAACTGGTTACCCAAGTAACTGAAATAACCTAAGAACAAGGGAAGCGTAAGGACCTCCTTACCTATTCCCCGCAATTTATGGGTAACTGAATACCGGCGGGTACAATACGGCACTTCCGGGGGGTTCCTTCCCCTCTTCTGCTTGTTCTGAGAAAAAATCAGCACTTAATGAAAGGTTTCTCCAAATGTAAAAGATAAACGAATCGGTGTAATTAATCTGCGGACTTTTGGAAGACAGATATATGAAACCGGCGCTATATGAAAAGCCACAAAAATATTACTATATGAAAAAGGTGATGTAGATGGCGAGCTGGTCAATATGAGAAAAGAGATGGCGCTGATAGAAACATCCAGAGAAAAAGACCTAAGAAAAAGAGAAATATTAGGGCGTTTGTTCCCCCTTTTCAGGATAAAGTACAGATTTTATCGGATTAATTTTGGAAACTATCACTTTCCATTAAAATCAATGTTTTCGCAATAGAAGAACTACCCCCCCCCACAGCATCCATATTGCACTGTTAACCCTAAAAGTTCCCTTTCAATGGAATATAGGATTAATCACTGGTCCTAAATCGCTATGAACATAACCTGAGCCTAAAACGTACTTTTGAGGCTTCAGTCTTCTTCCCCTTATCCTCTACAATACTACATATTAAAGCTAATCTGTATTTTCCGATATACATGCTTTTCTAATTTATTTAGTTACTAAATAAAAAAGTGCTACTTTATATCTGCTGTTTGGAAGGTTTTGGCCCCCCCGGAAGAAATCCTGCGTACTTGCCTGGGGTTATACCTCCTAAAAGTAATACTTCTTAACGAAAATCACACCATCAGATTCAGCGTATCAGAGAACCCTACTGTAGAAGCTTCAAGCTCCAGAAGACAGATCACGGATGTGTGTTTATTTGTTTTTTTTCTAGCGGTGATCCTATGAACTCAGTGGTCCTAAAATGTCGCAAGAGGACTCATTCTAACGGAAATTAAAAGTTCTAGTGCCCTTATTAAGTGACCAAAAAAATTGGAGGGCACCTAGACCCCCTCCCACGCTAATTTTTTCCCCAAAGTCACCGGATCAAAATTCTGAGATAGCCGTTTTATTCACCATAGTCAGAAAACCTACTAGCCATGTCTTTGGGGACGACTTACTCCCCTTCAGTCCCCGTGGGAGGGGCTGCAAGTTACAAGCTTTGACCGTTATTTACATATACTAATGGTTATTGGAAAGTGTACAGACGTTTTCAGTTTTTTTGGTTTAGGGGGGGGGAGAAGTTGAGGGGGGGGAAGTTAAGTGGGAGGATCTTTCCATGGAAAAATTTGTCATGGGGGAAGAAAATTTCAATGAAGGGGGCGCAAGACTTGTTTTTTAAAAAACAATGAGAAAATAAATATGGAAAGTTTTTTTAACTGAAAGTAAGGAGCAGCATTAAAAATTAAAACGAACAGAAATCATTACGAATGTGAGAGGTCATCTCCTCGTAATGCCTCGCTCTTTACGCTAAAGTTTTTTTTTTGTAATTTCAACTATTTATTCTACGGCCTTTGTGATTCAGGGGTCATTCTTAAGGAATTGGGACAAAATTCAAGTTTTAGTGTAAAGAGCAAGGTATTAACGAGGGAGTGAACCCACTCATATACGTAATAAAAACATACGAACATAGAAGTTCGTTACGTAAGTTAATTAATAAGTTACCTATATTTTTTACTAATGAAATCGTTCGTAAAAAATTAAAAGTTCTAGTTGCCCTTTTAAGTAATAAAACAACTGGAGGGCAACTAATCCCCCTCCCCAGCTCCTTTGTTTCTCAAAATCTTCCAATTAAAACTTTGAGAAAGCCGATTAGCCAAAAAAAAATTAATATGCAAATTTCGTGTTAATTACTTATGCGCGGAGAGCCAAAATCAAAACATGCATTATTTCAAAAACGTTCAGAAACTTCAATAAAAAAACAAGCCTTTTTTAACTGAAAATAAAGAGCGAAATTAAAACTTGAAACGAAGAGAAATTGCTCCATATATGAAAGGGGCTTTTCCTCCTCAACACCCCTCTCTTTACGCTAAAGTTTTTTTACTGCTTTAAAAAGTAGAGTTAAGAGAAAGAAACAAACTTTAACGTAAAGAGTGGGACGTTGAGGAGGGGACAGCTTTTTTTATATATGGAATAATTTCTGTTCGTTTTAAGTTTTAATGTCACTCCATACTTTCAGTTGAAAAAACTTCTTTTTTTATTTAATGCGTTCAAAAGTCTTTCTTTCTCTCTTCACTACACAGAATTAGATGGAAACCATGAACGAGGATACCAATGTACATGTACTACTTGATGATTAAATTGCTTAAATGATTACCTATCGAAATTTTATCTGAAATCTAAAGGACACAAACCAAAAACAAATTTACAAGTACTATTAGAACACAGAAAAAGCAGTTAAAGTATAACAAACGAAAGAACAAAACGTGAAAAAAACTTATAAGGGGTAAAAAATGAACAAAAAGAACCATGAATTAAGAAAAGATGAGGGTCCTAGTAACAAATTTCAGAGAAGAGGGCTGATATTAGAGGTAGATTTTAGCCGCATTAATAGGTATTTCAGAGAAGTCTTACTGATAACTCCTTGTTTCTACTGCACTATCAGATGCGCTTATCTGTTACATTCCAGTAGTTTAAACCTTTATACCAACAAAATCACGTTTTGAAAATAAAACATGTAAACGAAAAAAAGACATATTTATACATTCAGTTATTTCTGAGAGGTTTTAATGAAAATCCTACGTTCTATTGACCCAATGGTATAAATATTTACGCTACCGTGACAATATGTGGCTAACCTACCCTAGTGAGTGATTCCAGTGGGGAAGGGTTGTTATTATAGATAAATTTAAACCTTATTAAGAGTTATTTTTTAGGGGTTTTGATGAAAATGCCACGTTTCACTGAGCTAAGGCTATGCATATTCTAGCCACCGTGACAATATGTGACTAGCCCACCCTGGCAGTTTAGTGTTCGATGCTATTTTGCGATTCCAGAGGAGGAAGGTTGTATTAGAAATGAACTTTAATAACCTTATTAAGTGTTATTTCTAGGAGGTCTCAATGAAAAACCCCTCAATTCTTTGACTGCGTGTTAGATTTCAGTCCCCTCCACCGCCGAGAAATTCATTTAAGACATCCCACCTTCACTTTAAGCTTTAGAACATGTTAGTCCAAGCAATTCAAGCCACCATAGCAATATGTGGCTACCCCATGGCACCCTTGTGATATATATTATAATTCCTAAGACCTTTTCAGATATTTTCATAATATAAATATGATTTAAATCCAGTACTTCATATTAATCCCAACCAAACCCTCCTTGATACATAATATCATTTCACACCACCGTGACAATATGTGGCTTCCTTATGTGAATCAGATGATACATATTTATCACTCCTAAGACATTTTCCAGATATCCTCATGATAAAAATATGATTTAAATCCAATAGTCGTTATTTTTCCCTACCCTACCCTCCATCATATACCAGGTCAATTCACATCACAGTGTCACACTATGACTACCCCCTGACGACCACTCATCATTCCTAAGGCACATTCCAGATATTTTCTTGTTAAAAATTATGCATTAAATCCAATGGTTCAAGTTTTCCGCAAGTCATCCCTCCATGATACACCAAATCAATTCGCACCACTGTTTCACACTATGTTTGGCCCTCTGGCATCCTTATGATATATTTTATCATTCCTAAGACATTTCCCAAATATTTTCATATGCCTAAAATTCGAAGGTTCAAGTTTCGCAAGCCAACACTTCGTGATACACTTTCCCTAATTCTTGCCACCCTGCCACACTAAGACTGACCCTCCGGCACCCATTAATCACTCCTAAGACATATTTCAGATATTTTCATGATAAAATCATACATTAAATTCAACGGTTCGAGTTTTCGCAAACCATCCTCAACGTGTTACACCATCTCAATTCACGCCATCATGCTACACTTTGACTGACCCTCTGACAACCCCTCATCATTCCTAAGACATTTTCTAGATTTTTGTATGTAATAAATTTTCCTAAGAAGTTTCTTAAGAAAATTTCCTAAGAAGTTTTCCCGATATTTTTTCGTTAAAATCATGCTTTA
Organism: Artemia franciscana; assembly: GCF_032884065.1. Taxonomy (NCBI): domain Eukaryota; kingdom Metazoa; phylum Arthropoda; class Branchiopoda; order Anostraca; family Artemiidae; genus Artemia; species Artemia franciscana. The sequence continues at coordinate 3,980,752 of NC_088881.1, read as the reverse complement.
AACCCGTTGGTTCATGCTTTTGAAAGCCATGCTCAGCGCGATACACCATGTAAATTCACGTCACTGTGCCTCACTATGACACCTCCTGGCGCACATTATCATACTTAAGTGGGTTTCAACCCTTTTTTCCTCAAAAATCACAACATATCATATTACAAATGACCATTGTTTATATTTGAACAGTAGAAATTTTCCATTTCATCGCTAGACTGTAACGTTCCATGACAATTCTCAATCTTTGGCACTCAATGTTTAGCATATATAATAGCATATAATGTTTATCTTCGTGAAACTTGTTGCATGTTGATTTTCTTCGTTAAACATGATGTATGCTGATTTTTGTTCGTGAAACTTGTTGCAAGTAGATTATTTCTTCAAGAAACGTAATGTATCTTGATTTCTGTCCTTGAGAAACTTGTTAGATTTTTATCTCTTCTTTATGAACCTTGCTGCTTTTTGATTTTCCTCTTCGTGAAACTTGTACTTTGATTTTTTTCCTCGTGAAACCGGTTTTGTTCGTGGAACTTTTTACTTTTTGTATCTTGTTCGATACATTTTGTATCTTGTTTCCTTTTTGTTCTAGACACTTTTTGCGCACTGATCTATTGTACCTGAAACAAAATGTATGTTGATTTTTTCTTCGTGAAACTTCTTGCAGGTTGATTTTTCTTTGTGAAACTTGTTGCACGTTTGTTTCTTTTCTTCGTGAAGCATGATGCATGCTGATTTTTGTTCTTGAATCATGTTGCATGTGGATTATTTCTTCAAGAAACTCGTTATATTTTTATTGCTTCTTGATGATACTTGTTGCATGCTGATTTTTCTCTTCGTAAAACTTGTAGATTGATTTTCTTTCTGTTGAAACCAATTTTGATCGTAGAACTTGTTGCGTGCTGATTTATGTTCATGAAACTTCATTCATTGTGATAATTTTTCTTCATAAAACATGTTGTATGTTGATTTATTCGTCCAAGAAACTTAATTTACCATGATATTGTTTATGATAATTGATATTGCATCCTGATTTTTGTTTGTGAAACTTGTTGTATGCGGATTATTTCTTCAAGAAACTTAATGTATTTAGATGTATGACTCCGAGAAACCTGTTATATTTTAATTTTTTCTTCATGAAACTTGTTGCGTGCTGACATTTCTGTTCATGAAACTCCTAATTGATTTTTCTCCTAGTGAAACCAGTTTTTTTCGTGATACTTCTTGCGTGCTGATTTTTGTTCGTGAAGCATAGTCTTTGCTCAAAGAAATGAGAGATTCTCAATGAATCCTCTCAGAAATATATCTTAATATGGTTTAAATTTACCTTTAATAACAATTTTCCCCTTTCCCGTTGTATTGGTTGTTAGTGTTCACGCCTTTATTCAATTCACGTTTCTTTTTGCTTACATTTTATCCTTTTAAAGCTTTTTCACGTTTTGTTTTTCCGTTTTTGAGTTTTCATCGCTTTTTTCTGTGATTTCATTATTTTATAATTTTTACTAATAAAACTTGTATGTACAAAAAGGTATTTGTCTTTTAGAAGGATGAATCTTCAATACTTAAATCGTTTATGCAATGAAATATCTCAAGTGAATGCTATATAACATCATACTGATTCAATACATAACTTAACCTGTCTAAGTTAAGTTAAAATATTTATAGGATTTAGCAGCCATGTTGATCTAATAGAGCGAAAATCAATAGATTTGCTGGATAGTTACACGGCTTAGAGACAAGGGTTAGGAAACACGCGATCCATAGATTTTTCGAAATATTTTCACTAGAAAGTATTCCCCAAATCAAAATATTAGGAAGGGTTTCTGATCCAGCTGTCTAGCGCACCATTCTGACGAGGAGGAAATCTCTTTTAAATCCTAAAGCGGACAAAAATCTTTGGAAAATAAAGGTTTCCTGAGAAAAAACGTCTTGAAAGTAAAATGAAAAATCGAAAATAATCCTTGAAAGAAAAAAACACCTTGAAAGAAAAATGATAGCCAGAAGAAAAACAATGCCTTAAAGTGTTGTGTAACATCCAAAGTGTGCATCATTATTACATAATATCCTGCGTGTGCACCATCGTTACGTAACACCCACTTGTGTTCTGGCATGACCGAACACCCGCGTATGCATTGCGATTAAGTAACATCCAAGTTTGTTCCATGCTCAGTTTGGGATTTCACTTGAGCCTGCCTGAAGAAACAAGTCAAACGAATACGTCATTCCCAGTAAATCTGCCAAGTCACGCAATATTAGTCACCCTTAGCTACAAATGGGGGTTTTCCACTAGACTAGCGGACCCCCGTTGGAATTGGTTGTTAGGGTCCGGTGAGACTGAATTTTAGGGCCCCGGTGGAATTACCCGCTAGGGGCCCCGTTGGAAATGGTTGCTAGGGGGTAGGTGAAATTGGATGTTAGGCCCCCGTTGGGATTAGTTGCTTAGGCCCCAGTGGTATTGCTCTGTAGGGGCCCCGTCGGAATGTGATGTCTTGGGAGGGCCCCTAAAGGTTTTTCCTGGTCCTTGCGAGTTTTAAAAGAAAACAAAGAATACACTCCCTGTTACGTAACAAGCACCTGCGTCTTGAAGAGAATTAATCAATACCTGCGTCTCGATGGAATCGCCGTTAAACTTCTTCGTAATCTTAAATCATTAAGGAAGAAAAGAGTAGTGGCTATGGGTCTCGGGAAAACCATTGAGGGGATTCTACTCTCATTTGAAGGTTCTACTCCTATCTACGTGCTTTGCATCAATTCCACCATCTGTAAGTGCTATATAGCATAATATCACTTCTTAAGTGGAACAGCTTTGAAGCATAATTGTAATAATTATGGTCGAAAACTCGTAACTGTCGGTTTAAAAAGAACCCCTCCCGGCTCCCCTGGTAAGTTTCGTTAGTCCGTTGAAAGAATTCACTGTGATATCAGTCTTTAACACGGCCAGCTGACGTTGAGGATCGCAAAATGATTTTTAAGATAACGAATGTTCTTAAGAGGAACAAATTCATACAATAGCTTAGATTTAGATTTTGAAATCCCAAATGTCTACACCTTGACGTACACCTTTCCCCTCCCCCTGTTCGCAAAATTTCAGCTTCATCAATTATAGTTCAAAGCTCTCACTCTTTATATTAGATAATTTAATTAACTCAATGTTTTAGAATACCCAATTACAAATGTATTTCCTTTGTAAGGTTTTTCTTTTGGTGATTATGTAATTATGCTCTTGGTGATGACATGACCATGCATAGTCCCAAGAAAAAGGGCTTAATTTACGTAATTATGGTCCTAGAGAAACCAATAGATTAAATTAAGCCGCCGTAGTTCATTTACTAGAATGTTAGATTTTTAATCAGAATGTCAAGAGGTCAATTATTAGTCAGGCATTTTTCTTTTCAATCGTGTTTTTGTGCCTTATATGCGTAACTATGGTTATTTTTTCATATATGATTGCTATTATATATACATGATTATTTTTCTGGTGATTCAGTATTTTGGTAATTTTGATGTATTTATTTTCTCACTTGTCAAGCATTTTCATTCAAAAGGGAATAGAGGTCATCCAGTTTCAGGGTTTGCAGCTGCATTCCTAACAGAACACTAGATCCATACCCCAATCCCTTGCCACTTGGTCGTTGGAGAAGTGTAGGCATGTGGTTCTGGAATCACTCGAAATGGTATATTCTAAGAAGGATTATTTATTATTGTTTATACTCATTCATATTATTTACTTATTTTTAGTATTTAATAGACAGGATAAAACTATGTGCTATGTATATAGAGAAATCATAGTACTAAAAACCTATTTGCATTTTTTTTTCTGTGATATTTTTTCTAGTTGTCAGGTTACTTTCCAACTTCTTTCAATGCTTTTCTGTACAATGAACTCTGAGTACAAGGTATACTTTCGTGGAGGCCCCGTACCAAGTTAGTTGTACCATCCATTTCTCTGGCCTTGAATGAAAGCCATTGCCTTCCTGAGCAGGGATACACTTTCGTGGAGGCTCCGTACCGAGTTAGTTGCGTAATCGATTTCTTTGGCCTTGAGTGAAGGTCAATGCCTTTCTGTGCAATGAACTCTGACTACGGGATATGCTCCATGGAGACCTCGTACCAAGTTAGTTGTACAATTGATTTCTCTGGCCGTGAGTGAAGGTAATTTTCTGTGCTAGGAACTCTGACTACGGGATACACTTCCATGGAGGCCCCATACCACGTTAGGTGTGCAATTGATTTATCTGGCCTTGAGTGAAGGTCAAGGCCTCTCTGTGTAATGAACTCTGAGTACAGAATATACTTCCGTGGAGGCAGCGGCGATATTTCAGAAAACCTTAGGGAGGGGCTAAACATCGATTTTGGGCCCCCATACAGCTTTTAACATTTAAAAATTTTCAAAGAAGCCTTTAGGTACTGTAATACCTTTGGGGTTCGCATTTTTTAGCTTATTTAGGGACCAGAAACATTACCAAATGGAACATTTACTGTATAAATGAGAAACTTACGTACAGTTACTTCAGCAATGGATATTTCCTTTGCTTCATTTTTGCAAAGTCTTCGAAAAGCTTGTCAAAATCGAGTTCCCTCACTGCAACTTTCTCAGAGAATATAAGCAGCAAACGGGAAAGTCACTCGATTTTCATCATTGTACAGAGTTAGTCCTTCACAAACGTCAACACAGAAGGTCTTTCATGAAGTATACCTAAATGGTGCCCAGGATCCTTTCTACTCTAATTTCACCCCATTTTACATTATCTACACTCTCGACTGTCTGGGTGTCGAGATATTGACCAGGATCCTGTTTCAGTAGAAGAGGGACTTCAGTAGAAGGTGGGGACCATGGCGACGGTCCATATATCTGTAAGAAGGTGCTTATAATTTATCATGTGTTAGGGATGAGATTTAAGATATAAACGTCGAAGTTAACGGGCGAACGGGGAAACGAAATTAATGGGCAAACGGGCAAAGTATGCTTAGAGAAGTAAAATTTTGTATATCCAACTATTTACAAATATAGCAAAAAAAAGTTCTTTAAACTGTCTTATTAATCAAACTTTTATTCAAATAAATACAAACACAAATTTCGTTCTAAAAGGGCAAATAAAATTTCTCTTTCTCTAGAACTGAATTATAATTCAGTAAAAAGTATATGCACGAAATATCACAGTAACATCTGGGTATGATAAAATAAAAGTGCCGAAAATTCGTTACAAAATATTACCAAAAAATTAGCTTGCTGAAAAAACAAGGAGAAAAAATTTTAAGGTCAATATGAATTTTGGAAATATAATTTTATGAAATGTGCTATTTAAAGGTTAAACAGCAACACAACATAGACTAAGAAGATATCAAGAATTTTTTCGGGTTAGTTTATTTGCCTTTTTAGAAATGATATCCAGCAATATCGTGCCAAATAGTAAACTTTACGGCAAAGTAAAAAACCTTTTTACGTTTTTTGCCGGTAAAAAAAAATCTCACAACAAAAGCGCATCAACTTGAAAAAAACCCCACTATTTTAGTAAAGACTGAAGAAACGAAAAAATAAAACAAAAACACGTAGATTTTTGTGGAAATTATGTGGAATAATCATGAAAGAAAGTGATTAATCAAACCTGAGTGAATATTTCGATTACATAATAATAGCCGTTTTAGCGAAATAAAAGAAGAACTAAACAACAACAATCAGATGTTTATGAAGTTGCTTTTTAATTGTGAGTTAAATTTTTTATTGCTTAACTTTGTTTCTATTTTGCTGAGGACGACTAACGGTCATGTAACCGAAATATTCGTTTATTCTTATCACTGTCTAAATTTGATTTCACATAACTTCTTGTGTTTCGTAAGATGGAAAGGTGATCAGGCAGTACAGAATGTGATAATTTATTGTTGAATAAATGAACCTTGAACTCTGGACTCGAAAAACAAATATGGAGAAATACCTTAAAATAATAGAGAAACCAAATACTGCAATTTTCATCAATCTCCGATATACCTATTCTGTCTCCGATATACCTATTGCAATTGGTTATTGTAGTTTTTAGCGTTCAATACACATGCCCTGATTGAAACCTATTAAATTAATTATTTGCTTACTGTGTTTCAATAAGCTGCAACTCGTTCTTATCTAGATAGAAAATTCTAGGTGTATTTATCTATGAGGATAAATTAAGCAGATTTCCTGTTAGAACCTTTTTTAGAAGAGGAAAAGTTAGACCACTGGACATAAATATTTTGACAGATTATGTCAATTTTCAAATTACTTGCGTAAAAATAATTTGCTACCCAAACGGCGTTAAAACACACTTGTTCCCTAATTCAATAATAAATTGCAATTAATTATCGTAAATTATATTGACTGAGGGGTATATATTAGTAAAGATCTATTTGCCTCCTTATGTTGACAAGTTAGTGTCAAACTTCTGGTTTTCGCAAATATTTTAGAAAATGTACAACACCTTGTCATGTCATTCCGTTTGGTAGTACTTCTATGCAGAAAATCTGACAACCAAAGGCGTATCCGAGATTTTTTTTTTCAGGAGATAGACTTTAATAAACGCATCAACATTTGCTTTATGTATATTTTTGTTACTTCTTTTATGAATCAACCAGAATCTCAAGGGGGGGGGGGGGTTCAAACCCGGTTTTCTTTTTCTATGTAGGTTATTTTATTTCTTATTTTCTTTTTTTCTATACTTTTCTCTATGTAGATATATTCAATTAATCAAATTATATTAAGCTAATATCAATTTTTAATAATATAAAGTTTAATATTTATTTTATTCAAGACATTGAATTAATCTGAAATATTAAAATAAAGAGACAGTAGTTACCAACTGTTATTGCTGTATTCTGATGCAGCGACCAGTTAGAAATACCTCTGGAAAAGTTTTTACTTTTACCTCTGGACTTAAAAAAATTAATGTTTGCTTAATATTAAGATTGAGTAACTATTCCGATTACGGTGAAAATTCTGATTTCTGACTGTTTTCATTTCAGTTTTTGAACTACTTGCCAAAATGTGACGTTTCCTGCCAACAAAAAGAACAAAGAGTTTAATATGTCTACGGACAAACCGAACGGTTGTACCATCGACATAAACACAAATAAAATACATAAATTCCCTGTTCTGTCAAAAAGACTTATATGAATCGAATTAGTCTCTTATACAGAGACGATCAATAGTACACATATTTTTTTAATCCTAAAAAGAATATAAATATTAACCAATCATCCGTATTTTCCCACAGGAAGTCAAAATCATATCAGAATTCTTACATTAATATTACCACAATTGCGTAATAAGCAATGATAGGGAACAGAAAATTTTGACGACATAAATTTGACGACAGAGATTTTTGATGAGGGACTTTTGGCAACAAAAATACAAATCAAACAAAAATTATCCGTACTGTATATTCTCTGTTAGGAGCATGGGCTACACAATAATTTTCTATCTCCAAATTATTGGGGCGGGGGGGTAATTACCCCTCTTGTCCCTCCTAAACGACACCATCGTTCTCTGTCTATGGCAAAAGAAAACCTAAGACTTGTATTGTCCACAGAAACACAAATCAAAGACAAATACTCTTCTGTTCCATCAAAAAGACTTTATAAACTGAATAACCTTCTAATGGGCTATACAAGCCTTAAAAGAAAAACAGACTTGACAATCCTTGAATAATTTAAGTATTACCTAAACTTGTTTTTAAATCTAAACCTAAACTTCAATTTAAATTTTTATCTTGACTTGTAACATAAGTAATTTAAGAGAACAGAGAATTTTGGCATGGTATCAGAAAATCAAACACTTTAATGACGACATAAATAAAAATAAAACACAAAAAGTCTTTAAAAAAAAAGACTTAAGAGTTGAATAAGACTCTTATACACAGGCCATAATTGAATCACATATTTGGGAACGCTAGAATAATCTAGATATGACAAATCATGTACATTCTGCCCATAAGAACTCAAAATCATCTCAAAATCCCCCAAGTAATTGTAATCACACTTGTAGTCTAGCGAGATAAAAAAAAATCGGTTTAGGAACAAATAATAGGCACATTCTTTTTAGGGCAGTAGGAAGGTTCGCAGAGAGCGTAGCAAATAGGCCAATTTTACAATACTGAATTTTGACCAAAAAATCCGTCTACTAAAAACCTAAATCATTTCGATATTCTCAAATTATATTTCTCACAAATGGAATACCAGTCATTTAAGAGAACAAACAGTGTCTTTAATGCGATTAAACGCTTGTACCGCTGACATAAACAAAAATCAAACACAAAAATTCGTTGTTCTACTCATAACACTTACGCATGGAAACGAGTCTAAACTGAATATCAGATGGAACTCACAAAACTGGATCGAAGCTCAAACCTCAACCCATTGCCTCAACGAGGCTCTTATATACAGGCCATAGGAGAAATATGATTTGAGTTTACTATGGATTTTAAGAATGTCTGCATTCTACCCACAGGAAATCAAAATCGTCACAAAATTATTGAATTAATTTCACCCACACTTGTTGTATAAAAATATCACAAATTCTGGGTTGAGAAAGAAACAATGGATATATTATTTTTACGGTAAAAAAAGGCTCCTGGAGTGCGTAGCTATGAAGTTCATCTCATAAAGCTGAACTTTCAGCACAAATTACTTGCGAAGGAAGAGGATTTCTTTCAACTTAGGCACACTAATATTCGATTTCACGTGATGTAAAACTTGTCGCTTTTCAGCGTCCGAAATAAGCCTATTCCACCATTCATTTTGGCGTAAAGTTTTTAAATGGCCACAAATAATCAATGAACGTTTGGCACGAGTCAGAGCGACGTTCAGCCTCTCAGGGTGGGATAAAAAGCCAATCCCTTTCCCTCGAGCCCTCACTGTGGTCAAAACCATGGCATGTTTTTCTCGACCTTGAAACGCGTCGACAGTATCCACTTCGATCTTCTCAACAGTTGCCAAATCACTAAAAATAAATCAAATCTGAGAATTACAAGTAAGTATATTCTATCCGAATAATCAAAAGAATTAAGCCTCTAATACGCTAAGCTTGACTACGCTTTTTACAATTTTCTGAGACTTTAAGCGTGGTTCTGACAGGAATTGAATATCGTTTTAGTGCCTGAATTTCACGTCTTTTCTTCGCGTTGGCAAGAAAAGCGTCAAACGGAAAAACGTGAAATTATGAAAGGTGCTATTCACGTTAAAATTTTGAAGGAAAAAGAGAAGGTTCAGTCTTTGAGGATCACTACTAAGCTAAATAAGGACATAGGTGCAAAACAGACCCGGGTGCAGATTAGGCAATGGGTGTAAATTTCAGTGCATGATTTATTGGTCATAAATAACACAGACGTTAATATAATAAAGTAGGCAATTCCATTACTTTTTTTACAGAATAAATATAATGATTTCTCAAGTAGCAATGTGCATGCTGAGCGACTGATAGTATCCAATTATTGCAGCAAATATTTTGAGTGAGAAATAACAAAACAAATTCATGTGCTTAGTGTACAGAGGTGGAAGGGTTGAAGACATCTTCAAGTGACGAAATTTTTTTAATGAAAGATGTTGAAAAATATTTTATGACCGTTCAGTCGTAAACTAATTTCGCTGTTATTCTCTTAACCATGAATGGAAATTATAGTATCAAAGAACCTAGAAAATTTAAACATTTGTAGATAAGACAAAGATTATATTCTTAACAAAACACCTAATATATAAAACATGTAAACATATTGATTTCTAATATGTAAAAATAATATTTACTTATAAAATATAAACTATAAAAAAACCAAATAATTTATAAAGTACAAATACTAATGCTTCATAAAACATTTTCTTAATGAGAATTTAATATACAAATATATATAAAAGCTTATAATAAATTTCTTATCTGCAAATTTTTTGGGAACCCATAAAATAAAAAAATAATCCGATTTTTTTTTTTTTTTTACAAATATTGATTTCAGCTCTTTTATCTTCATTATGCATAGGAATTTCAGACCCAAACAACCCAGAAAGGTTGAACATTTCTAGATAAGATTCCAGACATAACACTACTACTACCACTAGCAACTCATTGCGGCACCAAGCCGTCTGAGGCCAACACAGCTACACATACTCCTCCTCTACCCCAATCTATTTAAAGCCTCCCTCTTTACATCCTCCAAAGAAGTCCCCATTTCCCTCAAATGTTTCCTTACAGTATCCTCCCACCCCATTGGGGGACGACCTGCTTTTCGATTGGCCCTAGATGGCTGGACGATCTTCAGCAATCTAACATCCTTTATCCACAGAATGTGTTCTAGTCATCTCAACCTTGACATAATGCATACAAAGGACATAATACACAAAAATAATTTAAGCATCAAACAGTTCTGGTAAAGTAATACAACAGGTAAATAATAAAGTAGGAAATTCACATATGTATTACCCAAAAAATATGGATAAACGTCAAGGTTAAGGAATAGATTTGTACTAATCGTACAATACGGATGCCGGACGGGCGACAGTCCTATAAGCAGCATATTTTGATAGTGAAATGATTACGGATATCTCTAATTTGCCCAGGGGATGAAATTTTTTCGGGAACCACCCTCTCACCCCCCCCCCTCCCCACAAAAAAATCCTATAATTTTTTGGACATATCAGCCATAAGCTAACATCAGCTCTTTTTTCTTCATTATGGGTAGGAACTATAGACCGATGAATCAAGAAAACTGGAGTATTTCTAGACAGGGGTTTTCGACAAAACAAATAATACACAAAAATAAATTAAATTCCACAACAGAGAGCATATTCCAGAGACAGTAATATAGTAGGTAAACTAGGAAGTAGGTGATTCCTTATAAAAGTTGAGGGAAGCACAAAATAGAATGAAGATTCAAAGAAAGCTAGAATAAAGATTCAAAGAAAGCTTAGAATCTTCTAATCCTCTTGTATCCACTAATAAAGAGACTTATTTAAGCAAAGTCAGTGAAGATAAAATTAAATAAATGATTCAAATTCTTAATTTGTGAATTAATTAATCTAAGCGGTAGGTCGGACAATCCTTCGGCCAGTCTGTTGAAAGTTAAGGAGTTCGATACCTCAAAATCGATTTGTGAGCCTCAGTGCCGGCTAACGGTATCAAATACATACATCACGAATTTGAGTGGTATTGAGAATCTGTAGTTTGACTATATAAAAAGTCTGATTATAAAAAAATTAAATTTTATGTTCCCTGTGGTAACAAGGTTTTCAATCTAAATGGGTATGGCCCACAGGGAGCTACAAAAGCTGCCAAATTGCTCATTTGTTATTTCCTTTAAGCGTATTTTTAGCAGGTATGCTAGAGTATTTTTAGGGACTGCTCTTTCCTAAACTTTAATAAGAAAAATCTGCTCCGTTTTAACAAAACAACAAAATTCACATTTTCTAATATTTTAAGTTTAAGAAAAATTAAACACCTCTATTTCCGGTACAAAACGGGAGAAAATAAACGGTTCATCTAAGATTTCTGGAAAAGCTGAAGTTGGCCTTCAGTATTCTGTCGTTTATTCAGATATCTTATCCAAATTATGGCAGGATCGCCAAATCAATACTTAATATTTCGACCACAAAAACTAAAAATCTTTTAATGGAGGAGATAGGGTGATCCTTTACAGAATCGAATCCACTCAATATCTCGATGAACTTCAGAGGACTATTGAGGGGGGGGGGTAAAACCACTTAAAAGTGCATTTTTAGGCCACATCCTAGTGGGAGGAATATCTTATGGCTAATGTAAGATGTAAGTTTTTGTTCTATAAAAGGAAGGCGTGAAATCTCCCAATCGCTTTGTATCCACTGATAAAGAGACTTATTCAAGCTAACTCTTGAAAGAAACTTATTCAAGCTGAAAACTTTTACACTTATTTCAGCTAGATTTAGAATGTTTAAAACTTAACGGAGTTAATTAATTATTCAAATTTTAATTTGTGTAATTTAATTTAATTTGTGCAAACTTAATTTGTTTAGATAAATTTTCACTCGGTGTTAAAAATAAGTATCTCAATACAATTCAAAGGATTATTGGAAGGGGGGTAGGGACTAACCATAAAAAAATTTAGATTTAGGCCACATATTTTTATTGGAGAGACAGTTGCGGGCAAAATGAAAATTTTAAAATAAAATTTATTTTATGGAATAAAATAAAATTTTATTCCGTAACAGAAAGGCTCGTTATCTTATATTCAGCTTGTATCTGCTAATATAAAGACAAGCTAATTCTTAAAAAAAGCTTATTGAATCTTAATCCTTTTCCACTTATTTTTGCTAGATTTAGATTGTTTAAACCTTTATGGAGTTAATTAGTGATTAAAATCTTAAATTTGGGAAATTCTGATAATTTATTCATAGCCAGGATTCTTTAAATTCAATATCCCAAGCCTTCAAGGGTTCAAAAAAGCATCTCAATACGGTTCAGAGGATTATCTGAGCGGGTGGGAGGTGCAAACCACAAACAAATTGGCCAATCTTAGAGTTAAATTCTTTGGCCCAATCTCAGAGTTGAATTTTTAATCTATAAAAAGAGGCTTAATCTCTTCTAATCATCTCGTATTCACTAATAAAGAGACTTATTCAAACCAATTCGCAAGGAAAGCTTATTCAAGCTTTACACTTATACTTGCAAGAATAATTTTGTTTAAATCTTTAATTAGCGATTAAAATCTTTTTTTGAGTAGTTCTGAATTGTTTTTCAGCCAGTGTTGAAATTCCATATATCTATACGGTCTAAATAATTGTTGGAGAAGGGGAAGGGGTTGAAACCAAAAAAGAGTGAATTTTTAGGCAAATCTTAGAGGTAAATTTTTTTCTTGGAAGGCTTGTTTATTGCTAATTATAAATTATAAGAATTTATACAAAGTGAAGTCTATTCTTTGCAATTTGTACTTTCATTTCCTAAGGTGTAGGGTCATTATGGTAAAAAGGTAAAGAATACGGCAACAGACCTTACAGTCCCTACCGGCGGTGGTGATCTACATTTCTTGGCCCTTCAGCCAAGAAGTGCAATGGGGGGTTGGGGGCTATCCATCCCATTCTTTCGCACACCCTTCCTGTTTACCTTCCCCAGATTTCTCCAGGTACCCGTTAAGAGCCGGGTCGACTCTGGCTGAGCTTAGAGAGTCACGCCACTAACCCCCGTCCCAAACTAAATAATTGGGTACATTAGGATTCGAACTCTCGCCCTCTCAGACAAAGGATCCTTAATCCAGCGCACCAATCCACTCGGCCAGGACGCCTCGTTACCACCCTCAGTGCACCAATTAAGACGAGAATTGAGACCATGATCTTGAGACGGGTATAATTAATTTAAGTGATAGCTACTTTGAAATAATTGAAAAAATGTCAATTTATGACCAGAGGATTTTAGGTCTTTGGTTTTCTGGGAACGCAGTTTAAGAAAATTGTCAGCATTATTCTTGGTTCTAAACAAAATGAAGAAAACTTTGAAGAAGAAATACAAGGATAGTTGCATACAGTGAATAAAAGAAGGATATTGGAGTCGACCGCCCTTAGTGCACAAAAGTAAATAAACTGTTGTTTCATTATATATCCTTAAATTTAGCCCAACCTAGTTGAGAATTGAAGTGATGTAGACTGGATTTGTTATTATTATTCTTTTTTATATTTTATTTATCAATTATTATTTTTAATTCAGTTATTTATTTATTTATCTATTATTTTTCATATATATAGGCTATAGTTTATTTATAACTAGATAACTGAAGAGTGATTGACACTTGATTTGTTATTATAATTCTTTTTATATTTCTATTTATTAGTTATTATTTTTAATTCAGTTATTTATCTATTTATCTATTTTTTTCATATATATAGGTTATAGTTTATTAATAACTATATAATTGAAGAGTGATGGACATTTGATTTTTTATTATTGTTCTTTTTTATATTTCATTTTATCATTTATTATTTTTTAATTCAGTTATTTATTCATATATATTATATATATATATATATATATATATATATATATATATATATATATATATATATATATATATATATATATATATATATATATATATATATATATATATATATATATATATATATATATATATATATATATATATATATATATGAAAAGAGAAATCACCAATGCAACAGCACAAACACATAAAAAAAAGAGACAGAAGGAGAAAAGGAAGACTGTTTTCCTAAATTAGTGACAAATATAGACCAGCACTTGAATGAGGCCTTAATCCTACTCATCCATACAATCACACAGGTCAAACAGCATAGCCAAACACAATCAACCATAAAGAATAATCCATGGACAGGCAGTCATGTCGTCAATAAGTATAAGTCGTCATTTACCAAACAATAGAAAAAATAATAAAGACAAATGATTCAGAGGCAACAACCCAACACAAGGGCTCATCAGGAGAATACACTGGCCTATAGGGTTTCGCCACTTTATTCTCTACCCAGCCAAGTGTTGTGGCTACCACAGAATATCCATGGCATCCCCGTGTCAGGTATCACCCCCAAAATACATGCATATGAAAAAAAAAACAGCAAATATAAAACAACCAAGTAACACCAAAACAAGCATATCCTGCTAATATATCCCTCTTTTTAGCAACAATAGGTAAACTAAATATGATGAAATTTACCAAATCACAAATATTAACACATTGCAAAAAAAAAAAATTTATGAACTAAACAATTATAGAATTCATCTTTACCATGTGGCTATTTTTTAAGAAAATCCACTCTATTAGAAACATAATTCAAAATAAATGGCGCTGCATCATCATTTGTCGAACCTCCGAAATTAGTTTAAAATTTCTTTAAGTATTTCCAGATAATTCTTTTGATATTTATTGCCAAGTTAATATATATATATATATATATATATATATATATATATATATATATATATATATATATATATATATATATATATATATATATATATATATATATATATATATATATATATATATATATATATATAGGCACCTCAAGGTGGCCTAACCTCACCTTCTTTATTTAATAACTCTGTTTTAAATACCCAAAATTCTGTTAATTTTAGTTGTATTCACCGTGGATTTAACTTGTCTTTAATAACTTTTGCAGATGACGTTTTGAATCTAAGCAGTACTTTTAGTGGATGTGAAAACGCGTTTAATCAGCTTTATAATGAATAAAAAAATATTGGGCTTTCTTTCAATGTTGATAAAACTGCTGTTGTAGCTTTCAATTTTAAAGAGACAAATGGCCCTATTTTTTTATCTTTAGCTAATGTTCATGTCCCCCTTTCTCAAAAATTAGTTTACCTTGGAATGCCTTTTGGAAAAAATATGAAAGAAACTGTGAATTTATCCCTTGAACTTTTGAAGAAAAAACTGAGAATTGCTTATGCTTCAATTGCATCTAATATTAAACATATTGATAAATTAAATCTTGCGAAAATTTATAATAGCCTAGTTGTACCTCATCTCCTTTCTCTTTGTCCGGTTTGGCAGTTTTTTAGTGAGCCTCAGAAACTATCTGTTCGTAGAGTATATTTTCGTTATACTAAATTCCTTCTCAGTTACCCTCCTTGGACAAGAAATAGTTACTTAGTGAACAAATTCCGCCTAGTTTCTCCTACATCTATTATTGATAAAAGGCTTCATGATTTACGTTCTTCTATGTCGATAGTGTCTCACCCATGGTCAGCATTACTTATTTAATTGTTTGATTGTGTTGATTTGTATTTATTTGTACCTTTTTTTTTCTCTTATTACTCCATCTTAAGGGCGTTCCGCCCTCTTTTTGTAGATGGGTTATAAATAAATTGATTGATTGATTGATATATAAGTTATAGTTTATTTATAACTATATAATTGAAGAGTGATGGACAATTCATTTGTTATTATTATTCTTTTTTATATTTATTTATCAATTATTATTTTTAATCCAGTTATTTATTTATTTTTTTCATATATATAGGTTGTAGTTTATTTATAACTATATAATTGAAGAGTAATCGAGACTTGATTTGTTATTATTATTCTTTTTTATATTTTTATTTATCAATTATTATTTTTAATTCAGTTATCTATTTATTTATCATTTTTTTCATATATATAGGCCGAGTCACGACGTAGGCAATAATGCTCCTAAACCAATGAACAATGGGTTATAGTTTATTTATTTTTGGTTTATTTTTAATAGTTTTAATTAATTAGTTGAGGTTTAAGTCAATAGTCGAGTTAATAGGTAAGTAGTTTCGTAGACTTTCGCGCTACCGCAAACCCTCATAGGTTTTTTCAAGCGCGAAAGTGCACACAGGTAAATAAACCGTTGTTTCGAGAGGGTCTATCTTAAATTTAGCGTTCCGTTTTTTGAGATTTGTTTTGTTTTTATTTCGTCTTCTCTAGTCTTATATCGTTTTATCTAGGACTTTTATCTATATATCTTTCACCCATCGTAAAAGGATTCACGATTCGCCATCTGGGACCGAAAGTCTAGAATGTGCTTCCGTTGAGTGATAAGGCGACTGAACATCTACAGCAATTAAAAAAAAAACATTAAAGAAGTATGTATTGCGAGGGGAGGATGAGGAACCATAGTTTGTGTGGTCTTTTTTCATTTCTATTTTTTTATTTGTTTATATATATATATATTATTATATATATATATATTTTATTTGTTTATATATATATATATATATATATATATATATATATATATATATATATATATATATATATATATATATATATATATATATATATTGTTACTTATTTGGTTGAATTTACAGATATTGATTGTTGTAGTCGTTCATCCTCAGAGATTTGTTTCTTCTTAGACGGCTACTACTTAGGTGATTAAATGTTCTACTGTTTTTTTTTTACTAATAAAGTTTAATTCCATTCAAAATTCAAAAATACTTTATTTACTTTTGTGTATTGAGGGCGGACAAGTGGCGGCTTCGACCTAAATATCTGCAGATTCCTCTTAATTTTTTTCACTAGCTGGAAATGACCTCGTTTTTTCTTTTTCACAATTCTCTGCATTTTGCCCTGCATAGCCACTGTGGCCTTGGGAACTATTTGGTTATAAATCTCACCTCTTCTTTAAAAGTTCTATAATACCTTCCTTGTGCATTCTATAGGGTGCAATGACACCAATCGTCGGCAGTTCATTAGTTTCAGCAAGCAAAATGGCCAATTGTGAAGCCAAAAGTGCTTCCGCTGAATTTTGGATGTTGCTGAAAAAAAAAAAAAAAAATGTAAAATAGAGTAAGACAAATCGACTGAATGACCAGATCCAAGCTAAAAACGCTTGGAAGAATAGGAAGATAAGTCTGCAAACCAAGATTAGAATATTGGAGGGTACAGTGAAGACAGAGGTCAAATATGGCTCTGAAGCATGGGCGCTCCGAAAAGTGTATGAAGATTTACTAGATGTTTTTCAGAGAAATTGCAGAAAAAGAGCCCTAGCATCATACTTTAAACGAAGTTCAACAAGGTTCCTGTTGTGCTGAGGATGGCCCGTGAACATAGGCCGAAACATTCATTTAAAATTTTGAGTTCCACTATCTTATGAAAAAAATTCCCTATTGTTCTACTTGTTACTTATTGTTTATGATGAAAAGGCAGCGTGGTCCTCGTCACTAATTATAAACAAAACTAAAAAGAAAAATACTTCAAAAAAACTGAAATTCGAACCCTATAACACACTGCATATTTCTTTTAATGAGATACGTCCTCCCATTTGTTGGGAGGTTCATAATCATAATGATGATCCATAACATCATAATGATTTATGAATCATTATCAAATTTTGTGGATAATGTGAATGATAATTACAAAATCATATCCACATTTATGAGTTTTATCAAAAGTTCCACTGACCACCCTGGGTGGTTTTCTTGGGTCTGGAATGCAGCAAACCCATTTTAACAAAGGAGACATGACGCTCCACGAGATGATAAATAAAGAAAAAATATATTATTTAAAATTACATCTGGGACAAGCAGGAAAAAGGGGGATAAGGTGCATTGTCAAAAACTAGACTATTATATTGTAAAATAACATAAAATAAAGAATTAACTGGTGTTACTGTTTTTTCTTACAGCAATGCGAAAAAAAAATGAAAACTTAACTCTATTTTCAATCTCCTATAATAAATAAAAATCAATGGTATTTGCCTAGATAGCTAACTGGAGAGAAAGGAACATGTTAGGAAAACAATTCTTACTTCATAATATGCAAACAATCATAGTTATCACATTTTACACGGAGTTAGCCTTTATCTTCACTTTATTCAGTGTTTTACACTTTATCTACCATATTTCTGAACCTTTTGTATGTATCCAATATGCATTTTTTTAGTTTCTGGCCGTACTAGTAAATAAAAGTCTATCTAAATTATTACTCACAGCACGTGTTAAAATAAAAACAGGTTAGGTTAAGATCAGGTTTATTAGCAAATATTCAGATGACGTTCTATTTTGTATGAACACCACTGCCATTTCTATATTGGCGTCTATAAAAAAAATTCGCAGATGGTGTTTATTTCAGCACGAGCTTCAGAACTGAACAAAGGCTTATTGAATAGATATAAAAAATTAAGGAGTTTGATAGAAAAATGTAAAACACTGAAATGAATGAAGATAAATGTTAGGTGTATGCAAAATGTGTTGAACTCTGATTATTCTGCACATCATCAAGTAAAAATTGTTTTCTTAACATGTTTCCTTCTCCCCAGTTAGCTATCAAGGCAAATACTAAACTTACTTCCGCCCATTTGTTTTAAGGACGAAGAATTTTTTTTATGACTTTTAAATTTTGTATGCTTGTAGCATATTTTGATAAAACTAAAATAGAAACACTTACACTCCTTTGGTTTCTTCCTCACTGTCAATGACATCCAAGAGAATATATGGACAAACTCCAGCATATCTGACCGTTGAAGGTGCATTTAAAAGACAATTATTATAGAACCTTCTCGAAGGAAACTCACTAATGGCAGGGTGCATCCTAGAAGTAATAAATATCTTTGGTACGTCATTTACCTTCATAGGGTCAGAGTAGCACAAATTCAAAAAAAAAACTCGAAAAAAATTAGACAAATTACATGAATATCCCAAGACTTGAAAGGACATTTATCCGAAGCAACCCTAGTCTCTACATATGCCATTCTAAAACACTTGTTCACTCTAGACATCAAATCGACCGAGTCCATTATACTGTGAGTAACTCACAAAAAATCAAGGACATTTTCCCCGAGAGATGTTAGGTGGAGTCCAACCAGAAATGGAATTAGTCAATTAAATATTTTAGAAGTTGAGTTGTTTCACATGGCAAATTATTTTTTCATAAACACAGGAAGGCACACAGCTCGAAACGAAGGCAGACATCTCATTCGAATTATCTTAAGAATGGCACGTTGATAACAGAATATTTGAAGCTTCGTTCGACACCACACTCGATTTAGAACGATCTCCCTGGGCACGTTTGCTCTAAAAGTTTCTCGATTTGAAAAAATATTTACAATCTTGTTACGGATCTATATGAAAGACTAGGGGCATATCAGATACTCAAAACTTGGCACCACAAATTTAGAAACAAAAATGGAATACTTTTGTTGGAAACCAAAAATAAAATATGATGTTTTACGTCTCAGTCGAATTATCTTAAGAATAAAACGTTGATAACAGAATATTTGGAGCTTCGCTCGACACCACACTCGATTTGGAACGATCTTGCTTTAAAATTTTCTCGACTTCAAGTCCAGATATGGAGTCCAACCAGATACGGAATTAGTCAATTAAATATTTTAGCAGTTGAGTTATCTTACATGGCAAATTATTTTTTCATAAGCACACGAAGGCACACAGCTCGACACGAAGGCAGACACGGAGGCACACATCTCAGTCGAATCATCATAAGAATGACACGATGATAACGAAATATTTGAAGCTTCGTCCGATATCTCACTCCATTTGGAACGATCTTCTCTAAAACTTTCCCGACTTCAAAAGACATTTACAATCTCTTGGCGGATCGACGTAAAAAACTAGCGGCATATCAGGTACTTAAAAGTACTTGACATCGAGAATTTAGGAACAAAAAATGTTCTTGGAAACCAAAAATAAAATATGATGTTTTACGTCTCAGTCGAATTATCTTAAGAATAAAACGTTGATAACAGAATATTTGGAGCTTCGCTCGACACCACACTCGATTTGGAACGATCTTGCTTTAAAATTTTCTCGACTTCAAGTCCAGATATGGAGTCCAACCAGATACGGAATTAGTCAATTAAATATTTTAGCAGTTGAGTTATCTTACATGGCAAATTATTTTTTCATAAGCACACGAAGGCACACAGCTCGACACGAAGGCAGACACGGAGGCACACATCTCAGTCGAATCATCATAAGAATGACACGATGATAACGAAATATTTGAAGCTTCGTCCGATATCTCACTCCATTTGGAACGATCTTCTCTAAAATTTTCCCGACTTCAAAAGACATTTACAATCTCTTGGCGGATCGACGTAAAAAACTAGCGGCATATCAGGTACTTAAAAGTACTTGACATCGCGAATTTAGGAACAAAAAATGTTCTTGGAAACCAAAAATAAAATAAGATGTTTTATTGTTCACTCATTAATTTTGAATTTGAGCAGTGTATAATCTGAGTTTGCTTTAAACAAGCTTGCCAATGGTGAGAGTCCAAAGGTGCCTCCTGGTGATTAAGAAGGCGACTCTAGAGCATAGTGTTTGTTCTACCACCAAGCTCAACAGGACAAGCAAAAGGTTCACTACTTCAACAGATGTATACAATCTCGTGATGGAACGATGTAAAAGACCAGTGGCATATAAAATACTACCAAACACTACTACCTGAACCAGCCCCTCCAATAGTCCAGCTCGAATACAAAATAAACTTTGACTCCATAAAGTACGAACTAATCGTTACGCCAACTCATTTTTGCCTTTCTTCACATCGATTTTCGTTACTGAGCCGTAGTGTGTGATTTTCGTTAAAATGTAAGATTTTGTAAAAAAACTGAATTTAGCTATGCTACAATAGTTTTTAAGTATACTGACTAAAAAGGCAGCTCTGGAGAGTTTTAGTTTTCCCACCAAGTTCAACCAACCAATAAAATAAATCCAACTGTTATTAATTCTTTCTAAGATTTTGCAGTTACATCCGGATTCTGAGAATTGACATCGATTGGAATGAATAGCGAGAAATAAACGAATAACCATAAATGATAACTAAGTAATAAACACGGTAAAAAATATAGTCCATAACTCAAATAATTTGAAATAAAAATTAAATACAGGTACGGCGAAGAAATAACTACATAAAAGATATGCAAACTGGCGAAAAGAGTGACCGGGCTATTGACCACGGAATCTATTTATTTCCCCTGTGAGTTTTTTTTTGTTGGAGGGGGGAAGGAAATATGAAAGATTGTATTTTGGGTCATAATTTTTTATTTTACTACGAGGAAGTTTCATTGAAATAGTCAAGAGGAAAAAGAAAAAACAAAGCCCACAGGTAATTTTGAGCATCCGACTTCTTGTACAAAGGGAAAATAACTACCACACCAGTAGATTTTTTAAGCAATTATTTTATATTAGTAAATGTTACACAATAAAAAATACAGAATATTCTTTATTCAAGAAGATGATCCGTGAGACAACTAAAATATCTAAGACAAATTACCTTCTAAACTTATCCTGCGTTTAGTGCATCCGGGTAATAATTTGCTAAGGGCGGGAAGTCAAGCTTATAGAGGGCCTGAAAAGTCCATTTTACGTCTAATTCCCCAGGGTGATCTTAGGTAAGAACCCTCTTACCCCAGATTATTAATCAAACAGTTCGTGGTCAATAACTGTAGCAAGGAGCGACCCGGCTCAATAGTAACCAAAACTCTAAAAAATGGAATTTTGGTACCAATAGCTACATCAAAAGAATTGCATTCTAATGCTGATTTTAAATATATAAGTTTCATCAAGTTTAGTCTTACCCATCAAAAGTTACGAACCTGAGAAAATTTGTGTTATTTTAGAAAATAGGGGGAAACACCCCCTAAAAGTCATAGAATCTTAACAAAAATCACACCATCAGATTCACCGTATCAGAGAACCCTCCTGTAGAAGTTTCAAGCTCCTATCTACAAAAATGTGGAATTTTATATTTTTTGCCAGAAGGCAGATCACGGATGCGTGTTTGTTTGTTTGTTTTTTTGTTGTTTTTTTGTTGTTTTTTTGTCCACAGGTGATCGTATCGACCCAGTTGTCCTAGAATGTTGCAAGAGGGCTCATTCTAACGGAAATGAAAATTTCTAGTGCGCTTTTTAAGTGACCAAACAATTGGAGGGCACCTAGGCCTCCTCCTAAACTAATTATTTTCCCGAAGTCAACGGATCAAAATTCTGAGATAGCCATTTTATTCAGCGTAGTCGAAAAACCTTATAACTATGTCTTTGGGCACGACTTACTCCCCCACAGTCCCCGTGGGAGGGGTTACAAGTTCAAAACTTTGACCAGTGGTTACATATAGTAATGGTTATTGGGAAGTGTACAGGCGTTTTCAGGAGGATGTTTTGGTTGGAGGCAGGGGTTGAGAAGAGGGAGATATGCTCGGAGGACTTTCAATCGAGGAATTTGTCATGGGGGAAGAAAATTTCCATGAAGGGAGCACAGGATTTACTAGCATTACTTAAAAAAAGCAATGAAAAAATAAATATGATTTTTTTTTCAGCTGGAAGTAAGCAGCAGCATTAAAACTTAAAACCAACAGAAGTTATTACCCATTTGAGGGGCTCACCTCCTCCTAATACCTGGCTCTTTACGCTAAAGTATTTTACTGTTTTAAAATGTAGAGTTAAGAGAAAGAGTCAAACTTTAGCGTAAAGAGCGGGGCGTTGAGAAGGAAAAGCCCCTTTCATATACGGAGTAATTTCTGTTCGTTTTAAGTTTTAACGTCGCTCCTTACTTTCATTTAAAAAACTTGTTTTTTTTATTTAATTATTATTAAGATTAGTATTATTATTTATTATTAATAATAAAGTTTAATAAACTAACTATGATAGTTTAATAATTATATTATGATTATTAATATTAAAATAATATAGTATTAATAAACTAATCAGCATTATTGGTATTATTACCAGATTAGTTCAATTCATTCAATCTCAATTCAAATTTATTATTAAAAAAAAAAAAAAAAAAAACACACAACACCAATAATAATAAAGATCCTAGAAACGAATTTGTTAAGAACCAAAAAAACAACAAAAACTTGGAAATGAAGAAGAGAGAAAAAAAGAAAAGAGAAAACATGGGTAATTAAAACAAATTGAATATTTTTTTTTATTATTTTTTTTTTTTTTTTTATTCATCGTCTCTGATTGCTCATGATGTGATTCTCTGTGCATGTTTGTTTGATTGTTTTGTTTTTGTGTTTTTATTTTGTCTTTCTGCTTTGTGTGGTGGGCCGTGGACTTGGGTATTGGATCTTCAACTAATATTGTTTATGTTATAAATATTGATGGGGTCACCGCAATCACGAGCTCTGTCTGTCCGTGGTGACCCAGTGTATTTTATTTGTTATGCGTATTATATTAATAAACAGAAATTGTTAGAAAAAAAAGGCAAAAACTAAAGATGCCATATAAGACTTTTCGTTAAAGAATTAATGCTTAGCAAATTTTAATGCAACAAACGCTTTTTTAAACTTCCCCTAAGAGTCCCTACTTCCAACAGGTCCCTCATAAACTGTTTCGAGGGACCTAGTTGCCCTCCAATCTCTTTTGGCTCTTAAGGTGAATTAGAATTTTCAATTTACAATCAAATGACCCCCCTCTGAATTTTATACAAGCTGCACCCTTTCTATAAGAACCCTATGCGCCTCCAGGGCATAACTTACAATACCTGCCTCGGGCTCTGGGGGTTGTATCGATTTCAGAGTCTTTGGTATCTCATCTTTGAATTTTTTTTAACAGAGTACGCTGTCCTCTAATTTCTATTCTTTCCGTAACTTCCTTTTTATTGGATGCTTTTCAGCCTCCATAACAGACTTACTTTTCAGCCATTTTGTTTAAAAAAAAACTGACACTTCCTTCTGATTTCAGTGCAAACCCATTCCTTCAGTCGGAAACTTAATTAAATACCATCTAAAAAGTTTTATCTTCTTGATTAACTGGTTTTCCACGCCGCATCAATCCTGGAGCACCGACATGGTTCTGGACTTGCAACTGACAGTCCCTATCCCCCAATTCCACAACTTAGACGCAGCTTATGATACCCCAACAAAAATGTGGACTCCACCGACAACACCCTCTCCCACTCCCTCTGACCTACTAGGGATGGTTTCAATGACAAAAATTGTCCATGCCGTTGCTCCTAACCACTTTTCTTTATATCACTGGACAGGTGCGCATGCAGCTTTTCAAAGACAGGGTGGATTTGAAAAAAAACCCACCAGAGATCAAGGCCGTATCCAGAGGGTGGGGTGAGGGGCTTGAACCCCCCTCCTTCAAATTTTTGTCCAATTCGTAATAAAAATAAATATTAACAAATTTTTGCGAGGGTAAAAAGTTTTTTTGTACCCTCACTCACGAAAAACATTTATTTTGCAAAATCCCCCCCCCCCCCAAAAAAAAATCCTGGATATAGCCTTGTCAGAGATAAGAATGTTGCAAGAGAAAATATGATAAAATTACAATAAATAACCAAAGAATCTCAAGGCTCCAGGGGAGGGGGTAGCATAGACCTATATGCCCCTTGCACGTGTCTGGTCTCGAATATCTCGCAGTAGACACATCCCTTCCATTCCAGAGAGTACGTTCAATGTTTGCCCCAATTAACTCTAAACCCCCTTCTCTTTTTCCTCAAACATGGCCCCTTAGTAGATATTTAAAGCATAGTCTCCTATTGCTAACTATATTAATTATGGCGCACAGTCTAGTCTTCAGTGCTTGACTAAGAATATTTAAATTTGTTTTACGCTTTTACGCTACTTTTATACGCTATTAAAATTTGACCTTTTAATTTTAAAAATTTAATTTAAATCTTTAAAAGTCAAGTAGTCAGTCAAATGCTTCTAACTTCCTACCCACGCATTTATGCTCCATTGTCTGCTTCCATTACATCACTTTTACGATCTTTCTAATGGGCCGCAACTCACATTTCTGGTTTTATTGCAAAACTGTCAAACTTTTAGACGAAGAATTAGAAATGAAAATATTAAGGAGTTTTAAAGTTTTTACACGGAAACAAGCTAATAATGCCTAATTAAGATTGAATTGGAAACACATTTTTCCAAGACCATTGCATGATCTTTAAATATTATATATGAAATTGGATACAAATGTGGCCAGAAACGGACAAGCACCGATCAGACTTAGTGGGTAAGAGGGAAACTGATCACGGCATCCTCTATTACTTTTAGAAAAAGAAATTAAAATTGAAATGCTTCGGAATTGGAAATCGGAAGCTAATAATGCCTAAATCAGATAAATTGGAAACATATTTTTCCAAGATCGTATAACATGTCCTTGAATTATTACATATAAAAGTAGATTCAAATATAACAAGAAATGTTTCAGCACCGATTAGATCGATTGGAGGGCAAGAGAGAAACCAAAAAAAGGGCACCGGAGAATGGGGCAATATATTTCGTATTTCTTAACTACTGTACGGAAAACAAACATTTTAATTTCAGCATACTCAGCAAAATTTTGCATGACAGTCAACTAAAAAAAAAAAAAAAAAAAAAAAAAAAAAAAAAAAAAAAAAAAAAAAAAAAAAAAAAAAAAAAAAAAAAAAAAAAAAAAAAGTGGAATTGAACCCACTTTTCGGATGGCCTACTGTTTGAAACACGATCAGTCAATTGGGTATGCAAAACAATCCGTATATAGTTTTTCTGGAAGACATATAGCAAATCTTCCTCTTTTATTCGAAGAACCCATGCTTCAGAAACATACTTGACCACTGTCATTAACAAAGCTTCCACTATTGTAATGTTGGTTCACAGACTTATCTTCCTATTCTCTCAAACTTTTTTCAACTGTGAAAAAACACCCAGAGCCTTGGCTATTCTACTTTTAACATCATCACAGAAGCCATCGTCTTTACTAATGATACTACTAAGGTAAGTGAAGCTGTCCACTTGATCGATCTTTTTGTTACCCGACGTCACCTTTTCATCTTCGCTTATTCGTAACATTTACGACTTGGTTTTCTAATCATTAATATATTTTTTCTTTAAGTGGGAGTAGGGGTTGGGCTTATCTGATCTTTGGACTATTTAGAAACCCTCGCATAAAAATCTTATATGCCCTCAGGGAATAGCTTACAACACTTGTCCCAAGCTCATGGGGGTTGTACTGACCCCGAAATTGTTGTTATCTGATTTTGAACCTAATTAAAAAAATTGTCTATCTGAAAAATTCGATCGGATGAGTTTGGGAAAAAGAGGGCAGGGGGCCTAGTTACTCTCAAGTCCCTTTGCACTTTAAAAAAGGGATATAGAAATTTCAGTTTCCAATGAAGAGATCTCCCTCCGAATTTTATACGACCACCCCTTCCATAAAAACCTTATTTGCCCCCAGGACATAATTTACAACACTTGCCCCCGGGTTATGGGGTTTGTTTAAACACCAGCGTTTTGCTACATGAACTTTGGTCTTTTTTGAACAAAATGACAATCTCAAAATTTTTATCAGATGCATTTGGGAAAAAAGGGCGGAAGGGCGGTGGGGGAGGGGGCTAGTTGCCATCCGATTACTTTTGACTCTTAAAAAGGGAACTGAAACTTTCAATTTCTAATAATTTGACTCCCATCCCTCCCCCCGAAGCTTATACGATCATCCTTTACACGATAACCTTATATGTCCCCGGGGTATAGGTTACAACTCTTCCCCCGAGCTCTGGGAGGTTATGTTGACACCAAAGTTTTGTTATCGACCCTTGGAGTATTTCTAACAAAATGGCTATCTCAAAGTTTTGATCGGATGATAGGGGGCGGGTAGATGACCTCTGATCACTTTTGAATCTAAAGAAAGGAACTAGAGTTTTCAATTTCTCATCAAATGAGCCCCTTTGAAGTTTATACGACCACCCATTCCATAAAAACTTTACACCCCCCCCCAACAGAGCATAACTTACATAAACTGCCCCTCGGGCTCTGGGGGGTTCTGCCAACCCCGGAGTATTTGTTATCTGATATTCGAACTATTTTCTAACAAAATGGCTATCTTAGAGTTGTGATCGGAAACATTTGGGAAAAAGAGGTGCGGAGGGGGGGGGGGGCTAGTTGCCCTCCAATCTCTTTTGGCTCTTAAAAAGTTAATTAGAACTTTCAATTTACAATCAAATGAGCCGCCTCTGAATTTTATAGAACCTGCACCCCTTCCGTAAGAACCATATATGCCCCCAGGGCGTAGCTTACAATGCTTGCCCCCGGGCTCTGGGGGCTATATCGACTTCGGAGTTTTTGGTATCTCATCTTTGAACTATTTTTGACAGAATGGCTATCTCAAAATTTTTATCAGAAACATTTGGGGAAAAAGGGGATGGGTAGGGGGCTAGTTACCCTTCTATCAATTTTGACTCTTAAAAAAGGCACTAGAACTTTTAATTTTTAACCGAATGAGCCATCTCCAAAGTTTCTACAACCACCCCTTCCATAAGAAGTGCTTCTAGGAAAAAATAATAATAATAAAACAATGGAGCCTTATGGCCTTTACCATAGGCAACACTATACGTTGCCTATGATACTACTAAGGTAAGTGAAGCTGTCCACTAGATCAATCTTTTCGTTACACAACGTCACCTTTTCATCTTCACTTATTCCTACCCTTGGCAACTTACTTTTCTTACTATTAATGTTCAGACCTATTCTAGCACCCTGAACCCACAGGATTAATAAAAATTCATTTAATTTTCTTCCACTTTCATCTAGGATGCTTAAATCATCAGCATAATATACGCCCAGGAATTTTTTTCCTCCCCATTTGATTACGTGTTCTCCTATTGCCTTTCCTGTGCTCTTCAGACGAAGTACAACAAAATGATCCATATAAATAGGGATAGGACACAACCTTGCTTAACTCCAGTAGCAATACAAAACCAGTAACTAACCTAATGTCCTATCTTAACCGCAGCAGTATTATTATAGTGGTAAAAAGTCCACCTCAATTTGATTGGTTTTCTTATATGGCGTATTTTCGTAAGCCAAATCATATTGACTCAATAAGTGTATATAAGAGAGGGGATTCATTTATGCTAACATTTTATAGCCTTATTGGATTGAGTGTTCTGGTGGCATCGGCCTTTGGTTACAAAGCAACGTTAAGTCGAATTGGAGTAGGACATATTGAGATTAGAGACGATGACCCTAGTTTATTCAATAACAAATTTGAACAAGATTTGGGTAAAGACATATCTATTCTCTTTCCTTACCTGTACTGAGTCCTAAGAGACAGGATATTATCATCGCCATATACTTTAGCAAGTCGCCAAAAAAGTGATTTGTGATAACCAACACTGGCTGCGACCTAAAAAAGAATAGAAAACCAGTAAAAAAAAGTATGTTCTGAGATTATCTAAATCTAGAGCATACATTTCTCTAGAAATAAAACCAAATACTGAATAAAGCAAATGCTGTTTATGTTCATAGACAAAATGAATATAAAAAAATAAATACACTTTGAAAAAGTATGAAGCATTTTCATTGAATAAAGCCTCTTTCTGTTTTGCTGATGGAGATTCTAGACGGAAGTAGAAACTTTTTGGTTGTGTTCCTTGAAAAAGCAAAAAAAGTTACTGCTTCAAACGAAAAAATTTCAATGTCCGAAAACTGTTGGAAAGTCTTTTTCAGACTTCCTTTGAAGCATATGCAGTTGGTATAATTTATTTATTATATAATTTCATTCTTTAATTTATTTAATTGTATAATTTAATTTATTTAATTGGTAACTGTTAGTAACTCTCAGCCAATCACTTATCTCAAAACAATCACATGATTTTATAAAACGAGTGCCTGACGCGAATGTTCTCCATAGTACAATCATAGTCAGAAGTGTTTCCGGTCCTCTGAAGAGAATATACGTTTTTTTACTTTTTTTGAATAAAATTTAACCAGTTTAACTTTTCTTTATGTACCAGATTATATACCCAAGACCAGACTTAAACCTTTGGAATCCTTAGGCCCAAGCGGATTTGCCACTCCATTTTTGCAAGATTTTCGTAGATTTCCCCGAATTTCGAATCACCAAACTTCAGGAAAAATCATTTTTCTGTGAATAGGCAGCTCAGCAAAATCACATCAAGAGAAGAAATCACCCGGTGTCTTTTTTTGCACCTCTCTGCATTGTGCACCCCCTAGACCCGGGCCTACTGGGCGTATGCGTAAATCCTGGCCTGTATATACCAATGAAATTATGTGGGCTAAAATTACACAACGTTTTCTTTGATTCTTTAATACTGATGTTTGAATTGACTAGACGAAAACTTTAGATTGACTAGAACTTCAGACAAGAGATTAGCCGAGCATGTGGCACTCGTTTTAGTTGGGCTGACTAATAGACTGGAGATACCAACATTTCTACAAGCAGTCCTAAGACACGTATTGAATACGGGTTTGCTTTTCCATACCAAGGCTGAATTTTGCTTGTTCTTTCAAAATGAATGAAAAATTGTCTATATTTCCAATTGTGAAAGCTTTTGATTATATTTAAAAAGCTTTGCCAAGGGTCGTATCCAGTTTTTTTTTTTTGGGGGGGGGGGTATAATAATTTCTTTTTTCTTTTTTGATAAAAAAAATCTAAGACACGTATCTAAAATTTAATTATATTCATTTTTGTTACATTTTTGCGAGTCCGACAAACATTTCGGGAGGGGGGGGGGTATCTCATTTAAAGAGATAATTATTATACTGTTATCTCATTTAAAGAGGTAACAGTATAATATTAATTAATAACCTGATTACTAATAATAATATATATTAAGTCACGGTGTAGGTTATTCTATCTAAAGGGTTATAATAAGACTGAATTCAAAGACTGAAAATGGCCAGACCAGGGAGTCGGAGGGGGGCTATTGAAAATTAGATTTAAAGGATCATAAAAAACATGTATGTAATGTTACATAATCATATGTCGGTAGAAATACTTTCGTTGCATTTGAATCTAAAAAAAATAAAAAAAATGAAATGTATTTCAAAATATATCCAAGGTGACCTCATATAGGCATTCAGTTTGATCATTGGTTTAAAAGAATAATAAAATACATGTGTATAATATAATATAATTTTTTTGATTAATAATCTGGAATGTAAAGGAAAAAACTATTTTGGTAATTCCTTTTTCATTACACTGAAGTTTAAATTATACCAAAAAAATTTAAATACTTTATAAAATTGTGTTGGCTGACATATACTAAGCAATGGTGGATCTAGAATGAAATGGGAGGGAATTCACTGATTAAGTCACATCCGAAGCTTATACTATCTTAATTTCTCATTATATTTCTTTTCTTTTCTAATTAAAAAGTATTCTATATTTTACTTTCACAGTCATTCCTCCCACAAAGAGCAGCGAAAAATCACCACGACTGAATTACGAAAAAAAATATATATATAAATCTCAGGAATGCTCAGCGTTCACCATTAGTGCATGGTGAATGTCGACATCCTCCGGTGAAAGTCAGAAACAAGGATATTTAACAAATATTTGGGACACACACTAAACGACTATATATTTTTTTTAACATTCAACGGTGAATGCAACAGATTAAATTGCATTGCAAACGAAAATGTGACTTAAAACTAAAGACTAAACCGATAATTTTGAAATTACGGAATTTAAGTATTTCTGAAAACTACGATCGAATAAGAAACGTGTTAAGCAGGAAGGAAGGGATAAACTCATGAGGGATTTCTTAATTCAATTGAAATTGCTGATTTGCCACCCTAGAATTTTGAAATTAAAGAATAAAACGATGATTATGCCAATTTTAGATATTTCAGAGGGCAAAGGCATTGGAACACGTGATTTTACATTAACCTTTAACCTTTTCCTTCGCTTTCATTTTTAATTCGTTCTGCTCCTCGTTGTTGTATGTCTTTGTAACCACGTGTTTCAATCTTCACTTTTGTCTTGACTCGTTTTATTTTTTACTGTGGCCTATCTTCTAACTGGAGATTTCTCGGATTTTCACTTTTGTTTTGACTCGTCGTTATTGTCATTGAAGCAAAGTATTCTAACTGTATTTTTCTTTCTTCTTCGTTTTCACTCATCACTACTTGAGACATTTTTCAAAGCCTTTTGCCTTAGCTGTTCGGATCAGTCTTGTCACATTTGATGGTCTAGGTTGTTCATTTTCACCCATTGTGAATTTGCATTTCTCAGGTCGTCCTTTTGATCTTGTCTCATTTGATGGCCCTGTTTGTTCATTTTAACCAACTGTTAATTAACATTTTTGTTCTCTAGTAATTATGATACTGCTTGAAACGCCTTTTGTAAATAGATTCATTACACTTGGTATTTATCCTTAGCCATCTTTCTTGTGTAATTTTTCATGCTTCATATATACTAAAGACAATATGACCACTTCTGAGGCGGAAATGACGTATAAGGCTCTAAAAATGTTCAGAAATAAGTAGTCATTCACATGAATTTTTTCCAAAATTAAGTTAAAGGATGTAAGTTAAATGGAGTGAGAGTGAAATTAGTTCTGTGCGTAAAAATGTGTAAGTAAAAGAGGATGCTATTTGAATAAAAAATTCATATATAAGAA
Source organism: Artemia franciscana (assembly GCF_032884065.1). Lineage (NCBI taxonomy): Eukaryota > Metazoa > Arthropoda > Branchiopoda > Anostraca > Artemiidae > Artemia > Artemia franciscana. Next base: position 3,948,951 of record NC_088881.1, on the reverse strand, counting down.
AGTGTCAAAGTAATCGTCAAAGCAAATCGTTTACCAAATGTTTAGAGAAAATCTTGCACGAAGAAACACGCAAAGGAGTAAATTTCCCAAGAGCCTTAGTCACAAAATTCCCCTAGCGTACATATTTTGAAAAGTATAACCATCAGCACGGAAATCTCAGCTTCCTTGAATCCCATTAAAATCTCATTTATTCTAGAGAGCAAGGCTGGCATAAAAAGATAAAGACGACAGAATCTTAAATCCGGGCCTTTGGACCTGTGTCCCTCCCCGGATATGATCTCCAAATTCAATACCTACGTATCAAACCATTAATGTCTTTCCTTTTTTTAAATCTACTCCATTCCCCGCAGTGTGTTTTTATTTTCAACTGCTAAATAAAAAAAAAACTTTTTTCGACGGAAAGTAAGGAGCAATATAATTATTTAAAAACGAACATGAGTTATTGTGTATATGAGGGATGTTGCCCCCTCCTCAGCACATGACTTCACCCTAAAATTTCGTAGCACTTTGAAAAAGCTTAACATTGTTCTAATTAAACGATCCTCGTGCTTAAGACGTTGTTCTTTAAGAGTTGGGACAAAATTTGAAATTTAGTGTAAAGAGCGAGGTATTGAGGAGGGGCAACACCCCCTAATATACGTAACAATTTCTGCTTGTTTTAAGTCTTTATGTTGAAAAAACATTCCTCAGCTTCCCATCCCATTAAAATCTCCATTCCTCCTCCCATTAAAATCTCAATGATTCTAGAGAGCAAGGCTGGCGATAAAGACCTCAGAATATTTTTAAAAATTTTCCGGTTCTCACTGTTGTGATTAATGAAGGGATTTTGCGTGTAATAACAAAGAGCTCTGAGGCTCTCTTTTGATACAACCCGGCAAACACTATTTTGATTGTTTGTAGAGAACACGGTGCACAAATTTTGGTGGTGGTTGGTAATTTCACTTTAAGTAGACATGCTATTTATAGTAGCAAATCTATATATTTTTCCACTTTTGTATTCATGAAAAATATAGTCAATTTTTTCCAAGTGGTTAGTATATTTACTCCTCATTTATTTTTTTTGTTAATGATTAGTATAAACTAGGTACAAAGTCAACGACAAAGACGTTTCCGGTGTGGAGTGGAAAAACATTTTCCTCCGTAAGGAAGTCTGTAACTGGAAAACTTAAAAAAGGGACACTTTGGGAGTCTCCAATTGGTGCATTTCCCTTATCTGGTCTTCTGTCAGAGTGCCAATCAACGACATGGTACTAATCACTACTACATAGTGACTTAAACTCAATCCTCAACATTTAAAGGAAAGTGTCAAATCCATTCAGCTGTAGTAGCTAATTATAGTATTGAATTAAGAATTTTGATATTATCACAAACAGAGGATAGACCCAGCTCTTCAAGTACAGGCCTCAACAGTAGGGTTAAGGCCTCGTTCAAGTGCTGATCTATATTAATTACTAAAGTAGGAAAACAGTCTTCCTTTCCCCTTCTGTCTGTCTTTTTTGTTTATATGGTTAATTTTTTTGTATATATTATTTATTATTAATTATATTTTATATATTTTTTATTATTTAATATTTATTATTATTTTGTATAATTTATATTTTTCATGTTTGCTTTTATGGTGTGCGTTTGTTTCTGTGTTTGTGCTGTTGCACCGGTGATTTCTTTTTTTTTCACTATTGAATTAGGTATTTTGTTGTTATCATAAACATAAAATAGACCCAGCTCTAAATGGGTACTTGGAGAAATCTGGGAAGGTAAACAGGAAGGTTGTGCGAGAGCACAGGATGGTTGCCACCCAGCCCCCCGCCTCCCATTGCACTTCCCGGCTGAAGAGTAAAAAAAAGAGATCAGCACCACCTGTAGGGACTCTAAAGTCTAATGCCGTATTCTTTACCTATTCCTTTTTTATAAACATAGGATGCTCGAATACAAAAGTGGTTACATTTAAGACCAAATTAGTATTAAAACTTTAAAGGAAGAAGATGAAATAGGATTTTCATAAAAAATATGGGCAATAAAAGGAGTAGATAATAAAAAAAATATCAAGTACATACAACAAGGAAAAGTGGGCGTAAAAACTCTGACGCAAAGGAACAAGCGAGGAGCCAGAAAAAAAAACCCTAAGCAAACCTCCAGAATAAACCAGTTTCAGGAGTAAAATATAAGAAAACAAAACAAAAAGAAAAACTCCTAGCATTCAAAAGCAAAATTCAAGCCCCTTTCATAAACAGAGAGTGTCCATCATGCTACCTAAAACGATGCGCATTACTATCTCTGAAGAGACGAAAAAAAAAAATTCATAGTGAATACTGGAGCCTTGATCAGACAGAGGCTGCTGAAAAAAAAAAAAAAAAAAAAAAAAAAAAAAAAAAAAAAAAAAAAAAAAAAAAAAAAAAACTGTCGCTGAGCCAGTAATTTCTCTTGGAAGAAGGATGAGACAAGCTGATTATTACCCGAAGAAAAAGTTACCGCATGCCTATCGGTAAAGTCAGTCAAATATGGCACCATACCCAGAGAAGCAACTTTTCAAAAGATGCTTGCGTTAGATTGTCTGTTCATATATTATCCATTGGATGCGATCACTAGGTAGTTTATTTGAAAACTGAAAATTTCGGCTACTATTAGCCGTGGTTCGCTTTTTACTTGACTGCAACTATGAAAAATGCTGGACAAAAGCATATTATAAATAAACCGTTAATCAACAGGAGCAGGGCCCATAGTTTTATACAAACCAGCAGGAGGGCATCAACTAGGTGAGGGGCTAAATCAAGGAGGGAAAAATCCCCTCCCTACCCCTTAGAAGTAAATTCGTATTTTGGTCGAAAAATTCAAGTTGGCGAATATACCTAATAGAAGCATAGTGAAAAAACGGGTAAGTAATGGTAATTTCCTGAACTTCATTTCTTTTTGAATCAAATTAAGCTTTTACAACCAAATTACGATTTCCAAACGCTTTCATTTGAAAACGAAAATCATTTTGTGTCATCTTGGCTGGAGCCACAAAGGAAATTCAAAGCCTTAACACTCAAACAGAAACCCGAAAGCATTTTTCAGGAAACACATTAAGTTTCTGATGTTTTTTTTTTTTGCTTACTTAATAAATTCCTAATTTTATATCTGTGCATTTTGGCGGCAGTTACATTGAAACTAGTAAATATTTATATGTGACAATAATAGCAAAATACTTCAGACAATGATAACTGAACTAACAGTATTTTTCCTTGTTTCTTTATTATTATGATAGACACTTACGCCTTGTAATGTAAGCTACATAATTTTTGAGAATATTAGAGAAAAACAGGAACAATCATTGCAAGCATATAAACAAACAAAGAAAGCAAACCTAACGTACTGATAATAGTCAACTGGTAACTAAGATAATGAGACAAAACAAACTAAAAAGCAATAAATAAAAATAAAGAGCAAAGAGTTTTAATAAAAGGGAAGTGAACGAAAAGAATTTTAGCCGAAATCAAAAACATAGGCAGGGCCGTTCAAAAAGGTGGAGGAGTCCCCCCCTTGAAAGCTTTCCGGAGAAAAGCTACCTCGGGTACCGTGTCTAGGGGGCGCCATAGCCGGGTGGGGCACCACGGCTTTTTTGTTTATATCTGAGTCAGAAAGGGGTTCCATAATTAATTCTACCCCGGGCGCCACCAAGCCTAAGAACTGCCCTGTATACAGGAGAGCAAGATTCATTGAGCGCAAGAGGAGAAATAGGAGAGAAAATAAAGCGGAGAGAGAAAGATAAAGGGGGGGGGGGAGAACACTACTAATAGTACCTCAATTTACTGGTATATTAGCACCTTCCTTTCGCGGAAATCCCATCTCCGAATACAGCTTAGTTTAATACATTTAGTTTAAGTTATAGAAGGTAAAACCCATTTTAGCAAGAAAGCCGGAAAGAACAAAACAGAACGAGAAAGTCATCGGGAAAAAACCACCCAGTAATGGGAAAGAGAGTGAGAGGGCGAGATATAACGAGAAAGATAAAGAAAGAGAGGAATGGGGATAGAAGAATGCCCAGAAGAAGAAGAAGAATTGAGCAAACCTTGGAAAAAACTGTGGCTTGAAGTTGTTTATGATCCCCGACCAAAATAAGATTTTTCATGCCATATGAAATAGGTTGCATGATTTCCATTTCTGTGCACGTACACGCTTCATCCACAACACAAAAATCAAACCTCTTGCCCGTCTTCTCAATCAATGAATCTAAAGCATCATTAGAACAGGACGACAGAGTTGTGGCTACAATATGAGCAGATTTTATGAATAGTCTTCTTAGACGATTGACATCACTACTACGATTTTCCATGATTCTATCCAACTCATCTTGATGAGTCTTTCTCAATATTAGCAAATCTGCTTCCGCTCTTTTAGTACAACGTTTGGCTGTTTTTAATCTGTCAATATGAATTTTAGCAAGACTTATTTCTTCTCTTCTTTGTCTAGAGACTAAATGATCTTTTGTGAGGGCCTTCTGAACTTGGTTGTCAAGCAGCAACGGCTGAGTAGCACAACTCACATTATTGCTGACACCATAGCGCACAATTTTAAAACTCTTCTTAAGGTCTTTCATTTCTTTCCTCGTCCTTTGAACAATCTCGTCTACACCTGCATTAGACGGTGAGCAGACTAAAATGTTGTAGCTTGGATTCAGGAGCAGAAGCTGAAGTATAAGTGAAGCAGTTGTTCTAGTTTTGCCCGTACCAGGCGGCCCCTGAAGTAGACAGATATGGGGCTCATTGGGGTTCTCCATGCACTGAGATATGATTGACTTCAGTGCATGCTTTTGAGCAGGGTTGAGAGAGTCAAAATGTTCATCTAGAGGAACTCTTCGAAAGTTTCGGGGTTGGCAATACTTTGGCTGTAAAATCATCTTTCTCAAGGGTGACTCACTAATCTTTAGTGCCAGAGGGTACAATCGTATCAAAGATTTTATAGATGAAGCGACAACTTTAATATATACTGGGGATTCAAAATCAATCGGGTTCGGTACGATCAATGTCTTTTTTCGACACTGGATAACAACCTTGACAAAGGCTTTATTTCCCGTCTTCCCCTGGATATACTGCTTCACTAATACAGGATTAATTTCACCTGGCGTCTCTTCCAAGCGTGCAAATTGCACAACATTAACATAGCCGAACATTGCATTGTAGGATATCTTAACTTTTCTGTTACCCTCATCATAAGACTTAATTGGTACCCTTATTACAACTAAGGAACCTTCCCTTAAATAATTGAACACCGAAAGACCCTCAGGTTTGATTGTATGGAGAGTCAATGTACAGAGATTACTTTCAGTATCTCCAATACCATCTGTACAATTGGTAAAGGTACAAACATGGTCTTTCCCCTGACGATTATTCAAATCATCATATTCTTTTTTAATTCTATAAAGTGTTTCCAGCATCAGCGGTGGTCCAAATACAGATAAATAGTGATTAACATCTGAGAAATTTAACGGAATTTGCACAAAACCATTTGGGAAGAACTCGATTGGTGCAGCGGGCGGTGGTTGTTTATCTGCATTAATTTTGTCCATTTCTCTTAGCCAATTTCGATTCCATCGCAATATCTGTTCTCGGATTCCAGTAGCACTGAATAACGTTGCCAATATAGGCGACACAAGATGTTGTGGCGCCTGTCGCTGCATTGGCAGAACTTCTGCTATTGCGGGTTTTCGTAAAGCTTTTTCCAAGTTCGGATCGAATTTGACATGTTTAGTTTTTGGTTTACCTAAAATAGAAACAATTGAAAATTAAATATCAGGCACAGAAAATCCAAAAAGGTAGATATTTCCTGATAAAAAGATCAACAAAGATTAAGCGCCTATTTTTCAGAAGCTGGAAAACGAAGCTGGCTGGCTTATTGTTTATTTCCATTTGCGAGAAGACAGGATCGGCTGGACTTGTAAAGCGAATCCAGGCCGGCATTGGAAGTTACTTCTGGGACGCTAAATTCAAATTATTATACTCGTGACTTTAACAAACCTTCAAATCTTGTGGTGACGCAGTGGGTTTGAACTTGTCTTGGTAATACGGAACCCAGAGATCGAACCCGACTGTAGCAAGACGCTGCAAGGCCGACGCAAGGACTTTTCAAGTCTTGTGGTGACGCAGTGGGCTTAAACTTATCTTGGTAATACGGAACACTGAGATCGAACCCGGTTGTAGCAACATGCTGCAGGGCCTTTAGTAGTCAAAAAGTGTCACTAATCCGAATACCTTAACAATGGTAGGGGGTAAAGGTCTTACAGACCTGCTATTGCTGACGCATAGGGCGTCAAATCAACATTCCAGTTGCTGGGTCTTTTAGCAGGGACAAGTAGCAAGCTTGTCGCCCAGCCTTACTGCGGCGGGAATCGAAACCTGGGCCCCTACCTTAACAAAACTTCAACTTATACTTTTTCCTTCATTTTATTATCACTTAATTCAAGAAACAAATATCATTTTTGAAATCTTGCAAGACAGTGACTGAAACCAAATATTAATACTGCTGTATACATAGAAATTAATTTTGAAAAGCTTTTTACACAAAAACATTTCAAAGAAAAGTAAAAAGCTATTACATTAACCCGAAAATGAGCTGAAATAAAGGCAAATAATATTTTCAACGTAAAACAACCATAAATCATCATCAATAAACAAATAAAACCCAGAGCGAAAAGAAACTAGACCTCCGTTGCCTGTGCAACGGGAAGTGTTGCAGCAACTGTGCCCTGTTCCTTAGGGCACAGTTGCGGAGCAACACGTGCAACTGTGCCCTACGGGACACAGTTGCTATTTCCGGGAAATCTGAAAGAGATACGGAAATAACGTCTTATAGTTTTCTGCTTAACTTTTGATGGTCTAAACTAGGAAAATATAAAACAAACCAAATTCACCAAAAATTTCAATTGCCCCGAGGGCATGACAAAACTTCCAAATAGAAAAACCCAAAGAAGGAATTTTATTTCGGAGAAACTATTGTAAGCTACAGTTGTTAGGAGATCGAGACCTGTCGAACCGCGTTGGCAAAAAAAATTCTAGCTGGTCCAGAACAGAAGTTACCTCTAGAACGTCGAAACTTCGGAAATTATTTCTTAGAGAACGAAGCAACTTGGTATATAGAACACTTCACTTCTTCTTGCATACTTTTCATAGCACTACTCGATAAAAATATAAGAAACATCAAAATCGAAAATTTGAGAAAATTCCAAAAAAAATCGGAACGAGATGGACTTTTCCGGAATTATTCCCGGGAAATCTGTAAGAGCTACGGAATTTTGTGCTCCGGTTCTCGAAGAGACAAATGAAAGTTCTACATGAGTTCAGCATAACTGTATTTCTAACAAGTTTATTTCCGAAGCTAGGGTCGTCTTAACTTGACATCGAACGCACAGTTTCTAAGAAAAAAACCGTTTTATTTTTTTTTATGGAAAACTATTAGAAATTTTAGGAACTTCTTTGGAACTTTTTTACTCTGTTTCACGTTTCCCTTCCCTCTGAAAAATCTCAAATTTTTAACTCTAACCACTTCGGAGCTACAGGTCGCTGATCACGGTGAAAAAAAAAAAAAAAAAAAAAAACTACGAAAGCAGTAGTGTTGCTCCGCAACACAATTACAATTAATAACCAAGTTAAACTTAAAATAAGCAGAAACAACCACACAGAGGAGTAGGGCTAACGCCCTCTGTGCCTTCCAATATAAGAACATAATTTTTAGTTCCCGGAAAACAATCCAAGTTTCGAGCTGTTAAAAAAACAACAACAAAAAAACCATTATAACGATAGATTGCTGAAAAAGAAATGATTCTGGGTTGACAGTTTAATGTATGTAGTGATGTTCAATCCTGAAATTCTTAACAGTTTTGTATTTATTAAAGTTAAAAAAGAGAACACGTTGAAAATGTCTTTTGATTTCAGCCAAGTGCAAATTATATTCTGGTCTATAGACTGCACTAAGTTTATGTACATTGGTTTAAACATAGACATTGACAATCGAAGCTTGGTCAATTTATAAATAACTTATTTTTCTAATCGTTAGTCGCAACTAGCCGGCTTAATTTTCATTAACCTTTCTTACAATCCAGCTTCGCTTTCCGTTGGTTTTTCCCAATTGACACTCTTGCCGCTGAGATGAAATGGCGCGAAAAAATCTTAAAAATGGACTGTTTAAACAGTCTCCATCTCCATATCCGTTTAACGGTGGCATTGGCTCTTTCCCTGCTCGTACACATATATAGCATTTATTTGTTATGGGGCATCTATCAGGTAATACACCTATGGTGAGAACCCTTGGTTTTTACCAGCTTGTGCAGAGCATTAACTTTTATTTGGGGTTCAGTTACACGAAGGGTTACAAGCTCCAAGGTTCAGTTGCTTGGGGTTCAGTTATACGAGGTTTCAGTTGCAATGGAACCGATTGTCTTGATTTTGCTGACTATTAGTATTATATGCACTTTGCTCCGGCTGGATTTTCAGCACGTAATTATCGGTGGGTGGTTGATTGTTATCTATTTTTAGTGTGTGTGTGTGTGTGTTTTTACCTTTTTTTATATTTATGGAGGGGAGGAATCCTTAAGGAAGGGGACATTTGATATTGATTGTTCTGCTTTTGCTGACTATCTGTATCGTACACACTTTGCTTCGGCTGGGTTTTCAGCACGTAGTTATAGGTGGGTGGTTGATTATTATCTTCTTTTTTAGTGTGTGTGTGTGTGTAAATTTTTTTATCTTAAGGGAGAGGAGGGACCCTTAAGAAGAAGGGGGTAATTTACCTTGATTGTATTGCTTTTAGTGTGTATCAGTATCGTACGCACTTTGCTCTGGCTGGGTTTTCAGCACGTAGTTATTGGTGGGTGGTTGGCTGTTATCTTTTTAGTGTGCTTGTGTTTTAATCTTTTTTATATTAAGGGAAGGGAGAGATCCTTAAGAGGGGATATTTGATATTGATTGTTTTGCACTTACTGACTATCACTATCGTACACACTTTGCACCGGCTGGGTTTTTAGCAGGTAGTTATTGGTGGGTGGCTGATTGTTATCTTCTTTTTTAGTGTGTGTGTGCTTTTATCTTTTCTTATACTAAGGGAGGGGAGGAATCCTTAAGGAGGAGGGTATTTGATATTGATTGTTTTGCACTTGCTGACTATCAGTATCGTACACATTTTGCTCCTGCTGGGTTTTTAGCAGGTAGTTATTGGTGGGTGGCTGATTGTTATCTTCTTTTTTAGTGTGTGTGTGTGTGTGTGCTTTTATCTTTACTTATACCAAGGGAGGGGAGGAATCCTTAAGGGGGAAGGTATTTGATATTGATTGTTTTGCACTTGCTGACTATCACTATCGTACACACTTTGCTCCGGCTGGGTTTTTAGCAGGTAGTTATTGGTGGGTGGTTCATTTTTATCTTCTTTTTTAGTGTATGATTGTGTTTTTATCTTTTCTTTATATTAAGGGAGGGGAAAGATCCTTAAGAGGGGATATTTGATATTGATTGTTTTGCACTTGCTGAGTATCACTATCGTACACAGTTTGCTTCGGCTGGGTTTTCAGCAGGTAGTTATTGGTGGGTGGTTCATTGTTATCTTCTTTTTTAGTGTATGATTGTGTTTTTATCTTTTCTTTATATTAAGGGAGGGGAAAGATCCTTAAGAGGGGATATTTGATATTGATTGTTTTGCACTTGCTGACTATCACTATCGTACACAGTTTGCTCCGGCTGGGTTTTCAGCAGGTAGTTATTGGTGGGTGGTTCATTGTTATCTTCTTTTTTAGTGTATGAGTGGTTTTATCTTTTCTTTATATTAAGGGAGGGGAGAGATCCTTAAGAGGGAATATTTGATATTGATTATTTTGCACTTCCTGACTATCACTATCGTACACACTTTGCTCCGGCTGGGTTTTTAGCAGGTAGTTATTGGTGGGTGGTTCATTGTTATCTTCTTTTTTAGTGTGTGAGTGTGTTTTTATCTTTTCTTTATATTAAGGGAGGGGAGAGATCCTTAAGAGGGGATATTTATATTGATTGTTTTGCACTTCCTGACTATCACTATCGTACACACTTTGCTCCGGCTGGGTTTTTAGCAGGTAGTTATTGGTGGGTGGTTCATTGTTATCTTCTTTTTTAGTGTGTGAGTGTGTTTTTATCTTTTCTTTATATTAAGGGAGGGGAGAGATCCTTAAGAGGGGATATTTATATTGATTGTTTTGCACTTGCTGACTATCACTATCGTACACACTTTGCTCCGGCTGGGTTTTCAGCAGGTAGTTATTGGTGGGTGGTTCATTGTTATCTTCTTTTTATGGCAGTTGGTATTAACCAAGTGACATATAGCAATCGCAAATTCTGTCGGTCTGTTGGTCTGTCGGTCCCGGTTTTGCTACTTTAGGCACTTCCAGGTAAGCTAGGACGATGAACTTTGGCAGGCGTATCAGGGACCAGACCACGTTAATTAGAAATAGTTTTCCAGATTTGACCATCAGGGGGGGGGGGCAGATTAATTCAGAAAAAAATAGAAAAATTGAAGTATTTTTAACTTACGAACGGTTGATCAGATCTTAATGAAATTTTGATGTTTGGAAGGATATCGTGTTTCAGAGCTGTTATTTTGAATCCCGACCGGATCTGGTGATGTTGGCGGGGGGGGGGGGGGAGTTGGGAGGGGGAAACCTAAAATCTTGGAAAACACTTAGAGTGGAGGGATCGCGATGAAACCTGGTGGGAAAAATAAGCACAAGTCCTAGATAAATGATTGACATAACCGGAACGGATCCGCTGTCTTTGGGGTAGTTGGGGGGGGGGGGGTTAATTCTGAAAAATAAAAAAAATGAGGTAATTTTAACTTAGGAACGGGTAATCGGATCTCAATGAAACTTTATATTTTGAAGGATATCGTGTCCCAGAGCTCTTATTTTAAATCCCAACCAGATCTGGTGACATTGGGGGGGGGGAGTTGGGAGGGGGAAACCTAAACTTGGAAAACACCTAGAGTGGAGGAATCAGGATGAAACTTGGTGGAAAAAAAGCACAAGTCCTAGATACATGATTGACATAACCGGAACGGATCCGCTCTCTTTGGGGTAGTTGGGGGGGGGGGTATTCTGAAAAATTAGAAAAAATGAGGTATTTTTTTACTTACAAATGGGTGATCGGATCTCAATGAAATTTGATATTTAGAAGGATATCGTGTCTTAGAGCTTTTATTTTAAATCCCGACCAGATCTGGTGACATTGGGGGGGGGAGTTGGGAGGGGGAAACCTAAACTTGGAAAACACTTAGATTGGAGGAATCGGGATGAAACTTGGTGGGAAAAAAGCACAAGTCCTAGATACATGATTGACATAACCGGAACCGATCCGCTCTCTTTGGGGTAGTTGGGGGGGGGGGGTAATTCTGAAAAAATAGAATAAATGAGGTATTTTTTACTTACGAACGGGTGATCGGATCTCAATGAAATTTGATATTTAGAAGGATGTTGTGTCTCAGAGCTCTTATTCCAAATCCCGACCGGATCTGGTGACATTGGGGGGGGGGGGAGTTGGGAGGGGGAAACCTAAAACTTGGAAAACACTTAGAGTGGAGGGATCGGGATGAAACTTGGTGGGAAAAATAAGCACAAGTCCTAGATACATGATTGACATAACCGGAACGGATCCGCTCTCTTTAGGGTAGTAGTACAGGCAAATGGAGGTTTGACCCGAAAGAAATTGCAACGGAAGTGATTCTTACACCATCTTGTAGAGAAAAAAAAACTGAACAACATATCCATTTTCGCATATTCTGAGTCGACATAAAATAACCGCGTTTTGGCTTTTAATGTGATTTTTTTACGTTTTCCGAAAAAAAATATAATTTTAGTATCCGACCGTTTTTCTTGAAATGAAGTATGATTATGATCCAGAATGACAAGCTGAGACAGAAAATGAAGTCAGATTGGGTGTCTGGAGCAAAACAAAAAAGTTTCACTATCATCAATATGCGTTGCGGTAATTTTTGTAAAGACAATCAATCGGCACTTGTTATTCAACAAATGATCGGTTTTTCGTAAAAATACCTGAACTAGGCACTAGTATAAGACACTTCGAAGGCTACATAATGCAATAAAAATGAAAATTGTCACATTCATCACTTAGTGTTTTAAAAATTTCAAAGTTTATTCCCCAGATTTGACTGAGAAATCAATTGGACGAAGACCTCAAGTAATGCCAGAAAGTCGAGTAGAAAACTAGTTCCGGTCAATGACAGTCATAACCTTTATTTAAATTCGCCATCTACCCCGAGAAAAAATTTTATTCGAAATTCCGCCATCTAACAGTCGAGAAATACTTTCCGGTGAATCTGCTAGTGTTCTGATGAATGATTAGCGGAGGTAAGTTGCTGAGGTTGCAGAAGGCAATCCTTCCTTAGAAAATATACAGGAATTCATCAGCAGCAAGAGAAAAGAACTGCTCCAGTGTCGAACATCAAAGCCTTGGTTCCAGTATTTGGACATGGTTGCGATTCTACGAAACTTTGTAAAAGAAGAACGATCTGGGTCATGGGAGCTCCAATTGAAGTCTACCACAGACATGTTACCTTACCTGGCGGCTGCAGGACACAACCACTATACGAAATCATGCCATCTTTACCTCCAGCGAATGGACAAGCTCGAAGATACCCATCCTACGGTCTACCAGGCTTTCCAGAGTGGCATGCATGTAGTAAGACGTTCTGATAGATTCTGAGCTGGACTCTCCACAGATCTTGTCATTGAACAGGAGCTTATGCGCTCTCTTAAAACCTCTGGTGGCCTTACCAACGGCAGCGGCATGTCAGAGGCTCAGAGGTCCTTATAGGTTTTGTCGCAACCAGTCTGCTCTACAGTAAACCTTCTGATGGAACGTATCTCACAAATTCTGTACGTTACAAGCGATCAGAACAAGGAGATGTCAGAGCCGATGCAACTGAGAGACTGCAAAGATACGCAGACGATTATCGAGTTTCTGGAAAGGGGTTCACCATTTGAGGGAGATGTTCAGTTAAGAAGCATAGCAAATGGTCTAACTGCCTATCCGTCTGCCAACGTTGATTCTGCCAAAGATGTTGGCCTAAAAGTCATTGACGCCATGTCTGGACAGCTGGTCTCTGTCTTTGTGTTTCGACGAAAACAACAGGCAATCCAGATGACGACCAAGCAAAGTCCAAGCGGAGACTACAAACGACTAGACCCGACTCTTCTTTTTCAGAAGTTTATCATGATCGCGAGGAGGATAAATCTTACGGAAACTGAGTACTTTCAACACGAACTGTGTTCCTGCCCAGCGTCACTTTTTGACAGCTCCTGCATGCTCCGGACTGCGAACAAACCAGAACTTGCGAAGACCATAGCCCAGGCGTGCAACCTTGAGAAGCATTCATTTCCCCTCCCCGAAGGCACTCGATATATCCTAGACGGAGGAGCTCTGCTGCACAGGATACCATGGACAAAAAATGGAAGATATCTGGAGATTCTAGACCATTATGCAACTTACGTGACAGGAAAGTACCCTTCTGCCACTATCGTTTTCGACGGCTACGATGGTGGGGCTTCCATAAAAGATATGGCTCACTCCCAGAGGAGTCGTACAGTTGGCCGTGAGATCTTCTTCACAGCAGATATACAGCTCAAGGTGAAGAAAGAAGAGTTCTTATCTTGCAAGAAAAACAAAGCCAGGTTTATCTGCACTTTGGCTGATCATCTCCGTGCAAAAGGTGTCTCTGTCTCCCAGGCATCAGGTGACGCAGATGTCCCGATTGTGGAAGTTGCTGTTGCCTCTTCACGGTATCACGACACTGCCGTAGTTGGGGACGATACCGATCTATTGGTTCTCTTATGCTACCACTGTGACTTGTCAAGCAAGAAACTATTCTTCGCACCTGAGCCAAAGTCGAATAAAGCTCCCCAAATATGGGCCATACACACCCTGAAAGAGAAGCTAGGACAAGATACTTGTCATCTGATCCTTTTCGCTCACGCCCTGTTAGGCTGTGACTCTACTTCGCGAATCCACGGTGTGGGAAAAGGTCTTGCACTGAAGAGGCTGATAGAAGACAATGATTTCCGAAAATCAGCTGCAGTGTTCATGCAGAAGTCCGCTTCGAAGGAGGAAATCAAGACCGCTGCTGAAGACGCCCTGCTGATCATATACGGTTCATCGAAAGGAGGGAATTTGAACAAAATCCACAGAGAAGTTTTTGAAAAGAAAGTGACAACGGCAGGCTCTTTTGTTCACCCAGAACATCTGCCACCAACTTCTGATGCAGCCAAGTTTCATAGCTATAGAGTTTTTTATCAAGTTCAGGTATGGACCGGGGAGCCTGATCCGGAACTGAAAGCCGAGGAATGGGGATGGAAGAATAAAGATGACTTCTTGTACCCATTAACAACTGACAGATTGTGAAGCGCTCCTGTCGTGTACAGTGTAGTTCAGCGAGGTGTAGCTGCTTTAAAAACGGCTTAGTTTGTACTTCAGCATGCAGAACCTGCAAGGGAACAATGTGTTCCAACTCCCCAAAAATCGACAGCAACAATGATGAAGAGAACCTAGAACCCTAGTCGTTAATCCATTCCAAATGAAGAAGTTGTGAAACTAGTCGGAATCTGATTCTCTATTTTGTATTTTTTATAAGATTGATTCTATTGAATAGACCCTAAATATAGGATCTAAATATGTCGGAATCTGATTCTCTATTTTGCATTTTTTATAAGATTGATTCTATTGAATAGACCCTAAATATAGGGTCTAAATAGGGTCTAAATATGGGTTGACCCTAAATAGTATACGAAGAGTGTTTTAAGTGTGATTTACGATACTGACCACTGAAAACCAGTTCGGTTTGTAATTCACTTTCCCTAATTATTTTCTAAAAAAAATGTAGATCATTCATTAATGGTTACAATTTTTTTTCTAGTTCAGTGAACAACCTATTTGATTCTATTTCCGGTCTCAGCTCGTGATTCTACGTCAGAACCACACTTTCATTCAAGAAAATCGGGCTACAACGAAAATTATATTTTTTAGGCGAAAAAAGTCGAAAAAATACATTTACTTTTTTATGACGCTTCTTACGCTAAATCCGACTTCGTTTTCGGTCTCGCCATGATATTTTGGGTTAGAATCATGCTTCAGG
The DNA here is from genome assembly GCF_032884065.1 of Artemia franciscana. Lineage (NCBI taxonomy): Eukaryota > Metazoa > Arthropoda > Branchiopoda > Anostraca > Artemiidae > Artemia > Artemia franciscana. The sequence continues at coordinate 3,933,819 of NC_088881.1, read as the reverse complement.
TCAGGAAAAACCGATGTCCACGAAAATTGCAATTTTTATTCGAATAAAGGAAAAAATAGCATTAAAAGCCAAAAAACGGTTATTTTGCGTCGACTCAGAATATGCGAAAATGGATATGTTGTTCAGTTTTTTTTTCTCTACAAGATGGTGTAAAAATCATTTCTGTTGTAATTTGTTTCGGGTCGACCTCTTTTTGGAGCTCATTTTCCTGTACTATAGTTGGGGAGGGGGGTTAATTCTGAAAAATTAAAAAATGAGGTATTATTAACTTACGACCGGGTGATAAGATCTCAATGAAATTTGATATTTACAAGGATATCGTGTCTCAAAGCTCCTAATTTAAGTCCCGACCGGATTTGGTGACATTGGGGGGAGTTTGGGGTGGGGGAACCTAAAATGATAGAAAACGCTTAGATTAGAGGGATCGGGATGAAACTTGGTGGGAAAAGTAAGCAGAAGTCTTGGATACAGGATTTACATAATTGGAACGGATCCACTCTATTGGGGGGGGGGGGGTTAATTCTGAAATATTAGAAAAAATGACGTATTTTTAACTTACGAAAGAGTGAATGGATCTTCATCCGTTTTCAAGGAGTGAACGGAACCTCTCTAAGATACGTGACTGACATAACCGGATCGGATCTGCTCTCTTTGGGAAAGTTGGGGGGGGGGGTTTAATTCTGAAAAACTACAAAAAATGAGGTACTTTTAACCAACGAACGGGTGGTCGGATCTCAATGAAATTTCATATTTAGAAGGATATCGTGTCTCAGAGCTCTTATTTTAAATCCCGACCAGATCTTGTGACATTTGGGGGGGGGTGGGAGGGGTTTAAACCTAAAACTTGGAAAACACTTAGAGTGGAGAGATCGGGATGAAACTTGGTGGAAAAATCAGCACAAGTCCTAAAAACATGGTTGACATAACCGGAACGGATCCGCTCTCTTTGGGGTATTTGGGGGGGGGGGGTTAATTCTGAAAAATAAGAAAAAATGAGGTATTTTTACCTTACGAATGGGTGATCGGATCTCAATAAAATTTGATATTTAGAAGGATATCGTGTCTCAGAGCTCTTATTTTAAATCCCGACCGGATCTGGTGACATTGGGGGGGGGGGGGGTGTTTGGGGTGGGGGAACCTAAAATGATGGAAAACGCTTAGAGTGGAGGGATCGGGATGAAACTTGGTGGGAAAAATAAGCAAAAGTCCTAGATACATGATTGACATAACCGGAACGGATCCGCTCTCTTTGAGGTAGTTGGGGGGGGGGGAGTTAATTCTGAAAAATTAGAAAAAATGAGGTATTTTCAACATACGAACGAGTGATCAGATCTTAATGAAATTTCATATTTAGAAGGACCTCGTAACTCATATCTCTTATTTTAAATCTCAACCGGATACAGCGTAATGGGGGGGGCAGTTGGGGGGTACCGGAAATCTTTGAAAATACTTAAAGCGGTGAGATAAGGATGAAACTGGATGGGAAGAATAAAAACCTGTCTAAGATACGTGACTGACATAACCGAACTGGGTCTGCTGTCTTTGGTAGAGTTGAGGGGGGGGGGGGTAATTTTTAAAATTGAGGTATTTTTAACTTACGAAAGGGTGACCAGATCTTAATGAAATTTGATATTTAGAAGGATCTTGTGCTTTAAAGCTCTAATTTTAAATTCTCACCAGATCCTGTGACATTGGGGGGATTGGAGGGGGAAACCAGAATTCTTGGAAAATGTGAAAATTGGGGTATTTTTATCTTAAGAATTTGTGATCGGATCTTGATGAAATTTGATATTTAGAAGCAATTCATGTCCCAGAGCTCTTATTTCCAATCCCGACCAGATCTTTTGACATTTGGAAGGGGAGATTTGGAAGGGGGAGATTTGGAAGGGGAAATCTTGGAAAAACACTTGGAGTGGAGGAATAGGGATGAAACTTGGTGGATAGAATAAACAAATGTCCTTGATACGTGATTGACAGAATGGTACTGGATTCGCTCTCTTTGGGGGAGTTGGGGGGAGGGGTTCAGTGATTTGGCGAGTTTGGTGCTTCTGGACGTGCTAGGACGATGAAAATTGGTAGGCGCCTCAGGGAGCTGCACAAACTGACTTGATAAAGTCGTTTTCACAGATTAGACCATCTGGAGGGCTAAAGGGAGAGGAAAAATTAAAAAAAAATCAGGCATTTATAACCTACGAGTGGGTGATCAGATCTTAATGAATTTTGACATTTAGAAGGACCTCGTGACTCAGAGCACTTATTTTAAATCCTGACCGGCATTAAGCCTCTTATTTTCCTTTAAAATTAATCTATTGATTCTTAGAATTTTGTTAGAGCTCATACCATGTGATCTCTTGGCTCTTAGCTCTTCATGCCTCGTCACAAGTGCCATACGAGCTCTTAGCTCTTGTTTAGTGTATGAGTGTGTTTTTATCTTTTCTTTATATTAAGGGATGTGAGAGATCCTTAAGAGCGGATATTTGATATTGATTGTTTTGCACTTGCTGACTATCACTATCGTACACACTTTGCTCCGACTGGGTTTTTAGCAGGTAGTTATTGATGGGTGGCTGATTGCTATCTTCTTTTTTAGTGTGCGTGTGTGCTTTTATCTTTTCTTATACTAAGGGAGGGGAGGAATCCTTAAGGGGGAGGGTATTTGATTTGATTGTTTTGCACTTGCTGACTATCAGTATCGTACACACTTTTCTCCGGCTGGGTTTTTAGCAGGTAGTTATTGATGGGTGGCTGATTGCTATCTTCTTTTTTAGTGTGCGTGTGTGCTTTTATCTTTTCTTATACTAAGGGAGGGTAGGAATCCTTAAGGGGGAGGGTATTTGATTTTGATTGTTTTGCACTTGCTGACTATCAGTATCGTACACACTTTGCTCCGGCTGGGGTTTTAACAGGCAGTTATTGGTGGGTGGTTGATTGTTATCTTCTTTTTCAATGTATGTATTTGTTTTTATCTTTTTTTTGTATTAAGGGAGGGGAGGATCCTTAAGGGAGGAGGGTATTTTATATTGATTGTTTTGCTTTTGCTGACTATCAGTATTATACACACTTTGCTCCAGCTGGGTTTTCAGCAGGTAGTTATTGGTGGTTGGTTGATTGTTATCTTTTTTTTTAGTGTATGAGTGTGTTTTTACCTTTTTTTATATCAAGGGAGGGGAGAGATCCTTAAGAGGGGATATTTGATAATGATTGTTTTGCACTTACTGACTATCACTATCGTACACACTTTGCTCTGGCTGGGTTTTCAGCAGGTAGTTATTTGGTGGGTGGTTCATTGTTATCTTCTTTTTTAGTGTATGAGTGCGTTTTTATCTTTTCTTAATATTAAGGGAAGGGAGAGATCCTTAAGAGGGGATACTGGTTATTGATTGTTTTGCACTTGCTGACTATCAGTATCGAACACACTTTGCTCCGGCTGGGTTTTTAGCAGGTAGTTATTGGTGGGTGGCTGATTGTTATCTTCTTTTTTGGTGTGTGTGCTTTTATCTTTTCTTATACTAAGGGAGGGGAGGAAACCTTAAGGGGGAGGGTATTTGATATTGATTGTTTTGCACTTGCTGACTATCAGTATCGTACACACTTTGCTTCTGCTGGGTTTTTAGCAGGCAGTTATTGGTGGGTGGTTGATTGTTGCCTTCTTTTTTAATGTATGTGTGTATTTTTATCTTTTTTTGGATTAAGGGAGGGGAGGAATCCTTAATGGAGGAGGGTATTTGATATTGATTGTTTTGCTTTTGCTGACTATCAGTATTATACACACTTTGCTCCAGCTGGTTTTTCAGCAGGTAGTTATTGGTATCTTCTTTTTTAATGTGTGTGTGTTTTTATCTTTTTTTATATTAAGGGAGGGGAGGGATCCTTAAGGGGGAAGGGTATTTGATATTGATTGTTTTGCTTTTGCTGACTATCAGTATCATACACGCTTTACTCCAGCTGGGTTTCTCCAAGCAGTCTCGTCCATAAATCTTTGGCAGGGGGGGTATTTTACTTTGATTGCTTTAGTTTTGCTGACTATCAGTATCGTCCACACTTTGCTCCGGCTGAGTTTTCAGCAGGTAGTTATTGGTGGGTGGTTGATTGTTATCTTCTTTTTTAGTGTGTGCGTGTGTGTGTTTTTTTTTTATCTTTTTTTATATTAAGGGAGGAGAGGGATCCTTAAGGAGGGGGCATTTGATACTGATTGTTTTGCTTTTGATGACTATCAATATCATACACACTTTACTCCAGCTGGGTTTTCAGCAGGTAGTTATTGGTGGGTGTCAGTGCAGTCTTGTCCATAAATCTTTGGAGGGGGGGGGGAATTTTACTTTCATTGTTTTGTTTTTGCTGACTAAAAGTATCGTACACTTTGCTCCGGCTGTGTTTTCAGCAGGTAGTTATTGGTGACTGGTTCATTGTTATCTTCTTTTTTAGTATGTTTTTGTGCTTTTATCTTTTTTTATATTAAAGGATGGGAGGGATCCTTAGAGGGAGAGGGGGCATTTGATATTGGCTGTTCCGCTTTTGCTAACTATCAGTGTCGTCCATACTTTGTTCCACCAGAGTTCTTAGCAGGAAACTGAAACGACAGGGAATTTGTAATTTTTTAGAATAGAATTTGATTTTAGTTCTTAGATTACTGGTTGTATTTTAAAAATTAAATTTTGTAGCACCTGATGGCGGCATGGGAGGTAGCTGGGGTACAAAAGTGACTGGTAAAAAAGAAGTTCCAAGGCTTGAAAATAGTTTTAGGAACTATTTTAAAATATGTTAATTCTTTAGGGGAGAGGTGCCCCACACCAATTGGTACCTTAACTTATACTCCAAATAAAATTCATTACACTTGCGACCAGTTGCAAAATACAAAAAACAACAACTAGGAAGTACAGACTCTTCAAGCAAAAGCGGCAAATTTTCTTCCTAGCTTTATCACTGATGAAAAGCTTTAACCTCCAAGCCCGTGATTAGTTTCTAGTGTTCTTCGTTATTAGTTTTTAAGCATGTAACATGGAAGAAACAAATTATTTATAGTCAACTATTGTGTCAGGAGTATTTTTTTTATACCGAATTGATTAGGAAATATGGCCGCCTCAAGTACCAGAATTATTATCGATACCACAAAAAAGGGAAATATCCTTCTAATGGTATCAGAATAACGAATTGTTCAAGAATCAGGACATAACGCCGGAATCAGGATTAGAATCAAAATCGGAAATAATTCTGACACCATTCCATTACAAATCCCACTATTTATTTTCGTATGAACGTTATAAATAGATATATTTGAGGGGGCGCTCACTTTCCGCCACCAGGTATACATCTTAGAATGCCACATGTACAGCTGGGTTATGCCATGCTTGACACAGTTAAGCTACGCTTGGCACAGTCCCCAAATCAGTTGGCACAGTCCCCAAATCAGTTGGCACAGTTCTGCCACGCTTGTCGCGCGCGATTTTTAAAATCTTAAAAATCTAAAAAAATCTTAAAAATCTAAAAATCTTAACCTTAAAAAATCATGGTCGGTGATAAATATACAAAAATTATTTCTTTTCAATTTAAGCCAATTTTCCCTCTTTAAAATTCTCCTTGCTTCCGTTTTTTGGACTAAAAATATTTTGAAATTAAACTAAAAAAGCCATGGTCGTGTTCTATCAATAAGGAATTCTCACTAATTCAAAATAAGAATAAAAAATAGTACTTGTTGGAGCACAACGCTGATTTTGAGGGTCCATCATAGTTTCAAGGAGAACCATACCCCTTGTCTGTTCAGTAGATTTGACTTTCGGTGTTGGCCTTTTCTGCTGCTCAGTAGATTTGGCTTTCGCTATTGGCCTTTTCTGCTGCTCAGTTTTTTTTATCAACGGCTCCAATTTTCTACCACGTGGTTCTGGTTTTTTAAACTCTTTATTGGCTTCAGAAGTGCTCAAAGATTCAGTTTTCTTATTAGTCTGATTCAGAGCAGAACAATACCCAGCGGGCAGGCAGTTTTTCTTCAGTATGTCCTTTAATGTCCCCCTTTTTAGCTTCTTCTGCGGTGGTTCCATAGCGGGAGGTCGTGGCAGCGCTGACTCGCTGCAAGAACCGAGCCTTCGCTGGCAGTCATCCACAAGGGCTGTTCGACTAGCACGTTCTTGAGCATATCTTGTCTCTAGATCCTGATTGGCTTTTTGCGCTTCTAAAAGCATAATATTCAAAAAGCATAAATAAATCAAAATAAGCACAATATTATAATAAAAAAAAACATAATTATAAAAGCATAATATCAAAATAATATTAATATTAAAAGTGTAAACCAAGAGTTGTCAGAAAAATATTTATTTTTGGATTTATTAAAATTAAAGATTCGGTTTATTTTGCTCAATTAATTTATAACGCTTTCTTATAGAATATAAAAACTATGCAAAAATAATAAAAAATATTATAGGAAACAATTTTTTTTTCATCAAATCAACTGTTTAAGCTACAGGACAACCTTTAATTGCGTCAAAAGTCAGACACAACAGGCTTAGAAAGGACAATACAAGGATAGCTTACCAAATATTCTCCTAATAAAGAATATATTTTATTCTTAAAACGGTGGTGCAAAGATACTAAAACATAAGTTGTGATCATTCAGGTAAATAATAAAACAGATAATATAATTTCATAACCTTGTTTAAAATTAACCTATTATTAACCTTATATCTGAATAATAGGCAAGTATTAAGTATATATATATGCTAAACTACTATTTTAACTAATTGAACATTTATAAAAATTAAATAATTACAAAATAGCTGAAATAATAAACAAAGTAAAAAAATATTTTTTATCAGCAAACATTTTATATTGAGGTAAATATTTCAACTACAATCCAAACCTTAGTAACACCATCGAAACCTTTAAATGACATCAGGGAACTAATATTTCGTTGATCTAGATCTTGGATTGACTCTAGGCATACAAATATACAAAAACATCAGTTTTATCTATCACATCATCTTTTCAAGGGAAGGGATGCCCTCTTTTCGTCTCAGAAGTCGTAATGAATCTAAATAGAATGGACGGTACTGGGAAAAATTAACAAATATGCTGTTAAAAAAATACCCTTATTAATACAGTGGTTGTTTTAAGTTACTGCAAGTTAAATTGTTGTCATTCGTTGAGATCATTTTTTAACCAAGCTGTAAACATACATATTAAGAGGATTCGATACCTCAAAATCATTTTGCGAGTCTCAGCGATGGCTGACTGTTTCATAGATAAATGGGACATTGGTAAATTTTTCTAGTACTATAGGGAACACCCAAAGTAATTTTGGAAAAAATCAACAGGGGACTCAAATGCGTAAACAGTTCGAAAAACTAACGGGAAAAAAATTATGGTAAAAATTTCAGAGACTGTTGAAAGGGATGTTAAACCAAACCGAACATTATGTGCAAGCAGGATGTCCAGGGGGTGCGTCAGCAATATCTAAGGAACAGGTAGGGGGTTTTAAGTTGAAATTTTCAGGGAATTTTAACTGGGATGTTGAACTAACAACAAAGCACTATGTGCCGACAATTACTAGCTGGTACTAGGGTACTTGGGTATTATGGCGGAATGTTCAGAGAACTTTCAACTGAATCAATTACACCATATGCAAGGAGGTTGTCAAAAGAACAACTTAGTGTATTAAGTTGAAACTTGCAGGGCATGTTGAGAAGCATGTTGAGGACCAAAAGACACTATGTGGGAACCACTGCTACTAAAACTGCTATTACTACTACTACTAACACAGCTACAGTGACTATGACCACGACTTTTGCGACTGGGATAACTTGCAACTGGAACTGTGACTGCTGTGACCTCTGACTTTTGCGACTGCAACAATTTGGTGTAACTACTAGAAACTGCGACTACTGATAACTGCAACTTCTTGCGACTATGCTTGTTTAAACTTTCTGCGACCGTGACTGTTAGGAGTTAACCTTTCAGAAAAAGTTAAGAAGGATGTTCAACCAAATCAAAATACACTATGTTTACCCAGATTGTCCGTAGGATTTCTATGCCATATCTCAGGCACATAAGCAATACGTAACGGTATTAATTGGTAAATTTCAGGGCATGTTGTTGGTATGCTGAAGTAAATCAAAAGAAAATATGTACATTCAAGGCTATCAAAACGGATTATAAGCAATATTTCATGAACGTAAGGGATTTTAAGTTGAAACTTTAAGCCCGTTGAGGGGAATAGTCGGTTAACATTTGTCTATACTGACGGTGGTCAGCATAGGACTGACCAAAACTGTAACGTGACGGTAATCCTAATGGATTCAACTCTATAATTATGTAAGCAACAACTATCTACATTTTCAATCAATTTAGTGAAACAATTTTCCACAAGCCCATCTACCCAAAAGTTCTATAGTACAACTATTATCGAAATTCCTTGCAAAATTTTGCCCAATATATAAAGAGAAAATCAGAATCTTGATTCCCAAGGAAAAAAAAAAAAAAAAGTTTCCTTTTCTTTTTATTAACGAATTGAATCGCCTTTTCCAGGTGATTCACCCTTTTCAGGATAGGATCTTCTTTTCCACTAGTGATTCACCTTTTCCAGAAGAAGATCAAATCTTTCAAAGTAGTATTGTGAGATCCAATCCAGAATCTTAGTAAAGATGTCAAGTTACCTTCTCCCTTTTGAATAGTTTTTTAATAGATATGGGTTCCAAAGTCTTCGCGTCCCCAAAATGCTAACCTTTTACTGGCAAAAGAAATGGCTATAGATACTATCGGCTTCAAAAGTTATGTTTCTCTTGACTTGAAGGACATATCTTGTGTCAAAAGACTTATCAAAGGTTGGAACATCTGCGTGGCCACACACATAACATACACACAACACGGAACATACACACAACACGGAACATACACACAACACGGAATATACATTCCTTTTGCATGGAATCAGTGCCATATTTTACGTCTTCATTATCTCGGAAAACTTTCCCCGTGTCTTTTAATTTTTTAATGTTTATTTTACTAATTTTCCAGTACATGAGCTTTGCTTCCAAACAGCGGTGCGGAAAAAGAGAAAAAACTTGGCGCGGGGGGGGGTCAACCCTTACTCCTCTTGTTACGCTCCTACAGAGGCATCATTCAACTCTCTTATTAACTTTATAGGACTATAAGATGTCACTTTTACAACATAGACAGACGAAATGCCATTTGATTTAGTGCAACACTTCCTCGGGGTTAACTTCGGGGTTACTAAACCACTGCTTAGTATTTTTATCTTAATGCTCTTGGCCATCCCTGAGACATTGCATAAACCATTTTGGCAACAAGGATACACAGAACATCTTTTGATTTAGTTCAGCGTCTTGCTCAACATTCCCTGTATGTTTCAAATTAGTACACAAAGCTTTAAGATTTTGCAAATACGCCCTTTTGACAACTTCCCTGTATGTTTCCTTTCCCTGTATGTTTCAAATTAGTACACAAAGCTTTAAGATTTTGCAAATACGCCCTTTTGACGCCCTTTTGATATCCTGGATGCATATAGTGTCTTTTAATTTAATTAAAAATTTCAATCGAAACTTCCTGACATTTTAAGATTATTACTCTAGGCCGTTTCTGAGACATTGCATATACACTCCTTTGACAGCCAAGACACACATAGTGCTTTTAGACAAGTTCAACAGCCCCTCAACACCCTCTGGAAGTTTCAACTAAATATCATTAACTGATCCTAAAGTAATACAGACATAACGTTATCTACAGCCTGAATGTATATGGTGTCTTCTGATTTAGGTGTCCTGATTAGCCAAAGTTGCAGTCACAAGATATCGTAGAAACAGTCAAAAGTAGTCACAGTCGCAAGGAGTCAAAAGTAGCCAAAATCAAAAGCCGATGAAATCACCAAAACAACCACAATTAGTCACGATAATTGTGACTAATCGATAATTGTCAATGACTTTTGACTCCCAAAAAGTCAAGTCATTGACAAGGTTATTTCCAGGAGAAAGATGAGTGGAAAAACCAAGAGCTCTGCCCCTAGGATTGAAGAAGATAAACCCTTTTTGTCATTACCTTATTAATATAAGGTAATGACAAAAAGGGTTTATCTTCTTCAATCCTAGGGGCAGACATTTTAAGCTCCAAACTCACTAAACTTGGCTTTAAGTTGATTTTTCCTTCTGGAAGGACTGTCTCCTCTTTCTTGAACAAAGATAAGGATAAGATTACTTCAGATCCACCAGGGGTATATGAGATTCCTTGTAGCTGTGGTGATACCTATATACGTTGTACCATGAGACCTGTACATCACCAATTAAAAGAACATGCTGATTCCATTGATGCCTGCCGTAAAAAGACAAAGCTACAGGAGGAAGATAGTTTTTCTACATTGGCCCATCATATTTTTGAAAAACCTTCTCACTCCATTAAGTTTGACCAGGCCCAAATTATTGCTATTGTCCCACGAAAATCAGAGAAGCTCTGGAAATTGCTAAAAATAAACCAGCCATCAATTTGGGAACCCATCACCCATAGACTGAAAACTCACAAAAAAATCCACCTCTCTCCTACAGATCCAAACTCTTTAAGATCTACTAGGATAGTGGCCATCAATGCCTCTACTAAAATTCGGGACATCTCACAACAATAACTCCAGGTTCAACTCGTTATTAGTGTGGTTCAGTGTTTTTAGTTTTATTTATTTAGTGATTTTAATTTCTGGCAAGAGATTTGAATTTGAGCCTGATGATGACAGGCACAGGTCCTCTCGAAATTATCGTTTGAAAAATCTATCACCTGACATCCATAGCTTAGGTAAGCTTATTTACTATCTATCATTATTATGAATAAGAGTCAGGTTGATCTCACAGAATTATTTTGAACAAAATGGCAATCTCAATCTTATTTTAGTTTTGCGTTTTGTTTTAAGGTTTGGTTGTTTATGTTTTGTCAGTTTTATTCAGCACTAGGGACGGTCAAGCGGAGGTCTTGACCGAAATACTTGCATAATTTTTTCCCTGGCTGTTATTGTCCTCGTTTTCTCTTTTTTTTCGCAATTTTAAATGTTTCATCATGATTACCCAGTGTGGTCTCAGAAATTATTTACGTCTAGTTTACAGGGAGCATCTGACCAAGTCTATATTCTTAATTATTTTGATTTGTCCAAAAAACGCGATAACCTTATCAACCAACAAGATTTTTTACAACACAGTAGAGTAAAGAGAATTCTTCCGAAATTTCTTCGCTTCCGCCTAAATTGACCTAGGCAATCCAAAAGGCAATTTAGTGACAGAGATTATTTTTAGTGATTAATACACATTTTAAAAGACAAAAAACGATGTTTTTTCTTAGTAGCACAATTTCAAAAACTCAACATTTTCTACAGCAAAACCTTTCACCGACAGATTTTCACCAGATTTGTAAAATAACTCAAAATACCTTTCGCCACGACTTTTGTATGGCTAAGGCTCGCTTACCAGAACAGTTTGGAAAATTGGAGTATGAAAAATTTCGAAATTCCATATGCTTTCTCTCCAGATTCTGTCCTGGTTCGGTCATTGAGAACCTATCTTCTAAAGTTCTTACACCAGTAAACCAATGTTTTGTCTAAGGGACCTAAATTTTGCTTGCCTCACACGAAAGTAAATTTTCAGAGGTAGCCTCCAATGTGGAGGCGAGTATACTTGGTTCACGAGGTGTTGTGAAAAATCCACATTTACGTCAAGGAGATGTGGTTAGGAATATTCTCGATTTAACTCCGTATTCCTCAAGGTAAGAAAATCAAGATACACAAATTCTCAAAAATGTAAGAAAAGAGCCACAAATCATTATCACCAGGGCTGACAAAGGAAATAAAATTGTTATCCTTGACAAAACTTCACATGATAAAAAAAGTTACAGATATTTTATCCAACACTCATACTCATAAGCCTATAGTTTCGGACCCCATCGACAAACTCACCCATATAGTACGAGGGGAGCTAGGAATTTCGCCAACTGAAAGACTTATTACTCCACAGATATATCAATTATTTTATTCTAAAGGTTGCTCCGCTCCTAAATTTTACGATCTCCAAAAAAAAAAAAAAAACGCGCAAGGATGGAGTTCCTTTACGCCAAATTGTCACTTCTTATAGCTCTCCGGCTGCCAGATTGGGAAAATGGTTGTCCAAAAAATTAGAACACTTCTGCAGATCCAAACTTTATCCATTAAAAATTCAGTTCACCTTGTTGAAAAATTAAAAAACCTTGAAATAACGCGAGCTAAGACCTCATATGGCTCATAAGAGCTCACTTGTGACGAGGTCGAAAGAGCCAAGAGGCAAGAGCTCATATGGTCTGAGCAGAAGAATCAATAGATTGCTTTAAAAGGAAAATCAGAGGCTTAATGCCGGTCGGGATTTAAAATAAGAGCTCTGAGTCACGATGTCTTTCTAAATATCAAATTTCACTAAGATTCGGTCACCCATTCTTAAGTTAAAAGAAACTCAATTTTTCCAATTTTTCCAAATTAAGAACCCCCAGCTCCTCCAAATGAGAACAGATCCGTACCAATTATGTCAATCTCATATCTATAACTTGTACTTATTCTTCCCATCAAGTTTCACCCCGATCTCTCCACTCTAAGCGATTTCCAAGATTTCCAGTTTCTAAGATTTCTGGTTCTCCATCCAACCCTCTATGTCCCCGGATCCAATTCGAATTAAGAATGGAGCATCTGAGACATAAGATTCTTCTATAAATCAAGTTTCATTCAGATCTGATCAGCCATTCGTAAGATGCCTCGATTTACACGTTTTAGAAGAATTCCGGTTTCCCCCTCCAGCTCCCCCGAATGTCATCAGATCTGGTCAGGATTTAAAATGAGAGTTCCAAAGCACAAGATACTTCTAAATATCAAATTTCCTTAAGATCTAATCATCCGTCCGTAAGTTACAAATTCCACATTTTTTTTTAGTTTTTCCGAATCACCCCCCCCCCACTCCACCAAAGAGAGCGGATCCTGTCCAGTTATGTCAGTCACGTATCTTGGACTTGTGCTTATTCTTGCCACCAAGTTTCATCCTTATCTCTCCGCTTTAAGCGTTTTCCAAGATTTCTGCCCCCCCCCCCAATGACGCTGGATCCGGTCGAGATTTAAAATAAGAGATCTGAGTTACGAGGTCCTTCTAAATATGAAATTTCATTAAGATCCAATCACTCCTTCGTGAGTTAAAAATACCTAATTTTTTCCAATTTTTTAGAATTAACCCTTCCCCCCTAACTCCCCCAAAGAGAGCGGATCCGTTCCGGTTTATGTGAATCGCGTATTTAGGACTTGTGCTTATTTTTCCCACCAAGTTTAATCCCGATCCCTGCACTCTAAGCGTTTTCCAAGATTTTAGGTTCCCCCAACTCCCCCCAAAGAAACCGGATTCAGTCAAAATTTAAAATAAGAGCTCTGAGACACGATATCCTTCCAAACATCAAATTTCATTAAGATCCGATCACTCCTTCGTGAGTTAAAAATACCTCATTTTTTCTACTCTCCAGATTTAATCCTCCCCCAACTCCCCCAAAGAGAGCGGATCCGTTCTGGTTATGTCAATCACGTATCTAGGACTTGTGATCATTTTCCCAACAAGTTTCATCCCGATCCCTCCATTCTAAGCGTTTTCCAAGATTTAGGTTCTCCCCCAACTCCCCCCAATGTCATCTGATCCGGTCGGGATTTCAAATAAGATCTCTGAGACACGATATCCTTCCAAACATCAAATTTCATTGAGATCCTATCACTCTCTCGTAAGTTAAAAATAACTCATTTTTCTAATTTTTCAGAATTAACCCCCCCCCCCCTTAGTTCTCCCTTTGACAATGAGAAGGCTATTCTCAATGATAATTTGAGAAATGTTCTTCGTTTTAAACAAAATATAATCAACGGTCGAAGCGCTGGAAGCACTAGTGGGATTGAACGTGTCATTTTTGCAAACTCCCCCTGGCTTCTCATTAGACAATTGTATATTTCTTTACGCATCCTTTGTCGAGACATCAAGAGTTGGTAATAGCAATGTCCCCTACTACGCATTCTTCAACAAAAATGAACACATCCACATGTGTCATCCTCATGAATCCTCATGAACACATCCACCACTTCAATATAAAGCACCTTCAATATATTCCAGGTAACACTTCGTATTTGGAACTCTGTCAGGTTAACATTAAGGAATGAATTGGGTGAGCCTCTAGCAATAACAAAAGCTTTGACTGTGATTACATGTCATTTTTGCCCTACTCAGTGAAATGGTTAATAGAAAAAATATTTTTGTTTGTCCTGACATCGATTGCTATGTTGCTACACTTGGACCACGACAATTGGGTCATGGAATGGACTATTACAGGGGTCACTCGTCAATGTCAATGGTCTCAGCAATTGGTTTGCTAAGTTGTTTCACTTGATTGCCATTGATTGTCAGTTGCCAAGTTCATTGCCAAGCAGACTGGAATAGAAGAGAATTTCCGTATGTTCTCAGGGGAGTTTTACCAAGTCAGACCGCAGTTAAACGAGAGTAAAACTAAATTCCAGGTTTTTACCGTCGTAGCCAAGTAGCCAGTAGCCCATACCGCCATAGCCAAGAGCCATTTGTTTGTCTCTTTGTGCTTATGCAGCTCACGAACCACCGTGTGCTTATGCAATCACCTTACCTACCTTGGAGTACTAATTTGGAAAAAACAATTGTGTCAATACAAACTCATTTGAAATATTTCTTTTTCGAATAAAACTAGAAATACTTATGGCCCTTTAGTTGCTATGAAATTTAAGTTTAGTCACCACATCCTAGAATCTATTCCTGGGATTTAGGACCGTATCTTAGGATCCGCACTTGCTATTCACATTTTTAGCAGCTTTTCAAACGGAGTGATATTGGTGATACAGATTGCTGTAATTTTGTAGGTATAACAATCGAGTTATAACCAATACAGTGTTTGGTCATAAAATGGCCCGTAAGTTAGCATGGTATTCACGTGATTGTAAGACAGCACACCTAATTGATTATCCTACTGTAAACCAAAGACTGGCAGGGTAATACAAGATACAAGGGTACAAAGGAGCGCTATTACTGATGTTAAAAGTAAAGACCACCACCTAGTGGAATCTGGGGTTAATCTAAAGCTGAAATTTCGAAAGAGTAACTGCCTCCCGGTAAGTTATGATGTCGGTAGACTCCAGGATGAAAATTTGAGAGAAACTTTTCAGGAAGAGATGAACACTAATATGCAGAATTTAAAATTTGATAATGTGAAAGATAGATGGAATAATTTTAGCAAAACGATTTTAGTAGTTGCTGATGGTGTCTTAGGGAAGAAAATTAGAAGCACAGATAGGAATATTAGTGAAAAACCTTTGTGTAAAGTGGCTTGTGTAAGAATTATCTGAGTGATAGATCAAATGAAAACAAAAGGGATGTAAAGAAGGTGGAGAAAGCATTAAAGCAGGAACTAAAGGAGTGTGAATTTCTGGCCTGTCAAGGACCTGGAAGATGCATCTAGACACCATAATAGCAAAAAAATTTTACTGACATGTTAATAAATTGAAAGGGAGTAGCCAATCAAGACTTGGTCCAGATAAAGATAAGAACGGGGCCACAATTAGTGAAAAGGAAAGAGTTAGAGATTGGCAGAACATTCTGAGATTGAGCTAAACTGAGACAGAGTTACAGGAAAAGATATGGAGGAAAATGGAAAATTTGTGATATCTTGGACGTAAAGGAATTTTTTTTGCTAGGAGCGATAGTACTAAAAGGATTAAAAATAATAAGACTCCAAGTACTGATGGTGTGGTAAATAAGCTTCTTAAACATGGTGGCTCTGAGGTTAAAAATAAGTTACTGAAGATCATGAATATGATTTTCGAAAATGAGGAATTCCTAGCGATTCAAGGAAAACTTTAATTAAACCACTGTATAAGAAAGGTGATAAGAGTGAGTGTGGCAATTATCAAGGCATTAGTCTGGTCTCTGTAGCTAGTAGATTACTTAGTAACATGATATTTATTAGACTAAGAGATAATATAGACAAAGTCATACGAGAAGAACAGTGAGTTTTAGAAAAGGTAGAGGATGTGTCAACCAAAATTTTACTCTTAGGTTAATAATTGAGAAGTGCTGAGTTATCAAAAACCTCCGGTGCCCAGTTTTATAGATTATATGCAAGTGTTTAATTCTATTGATAGAAGAGCTTTAGCGAAGATCTTATCCTTGTATGGCATACCAGACAAATACATTAAAGTGACTAGTGCTATGTGCGAGAATAACAATGCTGCGGTTAAGGTAGAAAATCAGGTTAGCAGCTGGTTTCGAATAAAATGAGGAATTAAGCAGGATTGTGTTTTATCCCACTTTACATGGATAATTTTAGCGGATTTTGTCGGAAGAAGCACTGGAAAGGTAATGGGACACCCAGAATCAAATCGGGAGGGAAAACTTTTCCTGCACTCAGATTTGCTGATGATTTAAGCATCCTAGATGAAAGTGTGAGCAAAGTGAATGAGCTTTTAGGAGGGTTTGCGAGTTCAGGGAGCTAGAATAGGTTTAAAAATTAGTCACCAGGGCTAAGAATAAGTGAAGAGGAAAATATCAAGTTAGGTAACGAAAAGATTGATCAGGCGGACAGCTTTACTTACCTTGATAGTATTATTAGTAAAGACGGTGGGAGCAGCGAAAATGTTAAAAATAGAACAGTGAAGGCTCAGTGCGTTCTTTCACAGTTAAAAAAGTTTTTGAAGAATGGGAAAATAAGTCTGCAAACCAAAAGTAGAACTTTGGAATGGCATTGACCAAATATTGTTTTGAAGCATGGGCGCTCGAAAAGCGGATGAAGACTTGCTAGATGATTTTGACAGAAATTACCTGAGGATTGTTCTAGGTACCCGGCTGACTGACAGTATTTCCAAAAATAGGCTGTGCAAAAAGTGTGGGTCAATCCCACTTTCTAGGCCTATAATGAGAGAATGGTTGAGATGGCTAGGGCAAGTTTTATGGACGAAGGATGTCAGATTATCAAAGATTGTCCTTTTCTGCCAACCGTATAGTGCTATACGGAAAGCAGGTCGTCCGTGGTTGGGGCTGGGGGATGTCCTAAAGAAAGATTAAAAGAAAATGGGAGCTTCCTGGGAAGGTGTAAACAAGGATGCTCTGAATAGATTGGGATACGGGAGGAGTATGGGTAGCTGTACTCGGGCGGCTTGATGCAGTGCTTGAGTTGTTGGTAGTGTTAGCAGTAGATATTGGTGGTACTGGAAAGGGTTTGTCCAAATACGCAAAATACCTGGTTCGGCTGCCACTTTGGACTAGCAACAGCACTATATCAACCAAATATGGAGTCACTAGCCCTTTAGATGCAATCCAAAGAAGAACTGAATCGGTTCCAAAGCAGAAAATTTTTATTCTACTTCCTTGAACGTCTTTCTATAGGCTGGCCATTAATTAAGTGTTGATTTTATATTCATTGTGTCTTTTTTCCCCTACTCTGTCAGTTGTGTGATTTGGTACACCACGATGGACAATGAAATCTTACTTAATTACAAGGATTTTACAAAAAAACTACCTGGGAAAGATATAGTTTTGCAATCAGAAATAACAGAAGGAAAAAGATAGGGCCTCATTTTTGGCAAATAATTAGATGCTCTACAACACCCAGCAGCTCTTTGTTATGATTTCTCAAATCCCATTCTAACCCATTCTAACCAAAGCACTAATGTTTAGACATCACCACTTTCGGCCAATCGGTACTACCTAATAGTTAAATTCAAACTCTAATTAGTAAGAAATTACTATTCTTATCTTTAAACTCACCTGCTCTGTCCTCCTCTTCAAACTCATCAAGGATTGCTTGAGATAAATCAGGGAAAAATCCCTGGTCAACCGATTCAAATTTACCTCTAGGACCTTCGCTTAATCTACTGCTAGGACCTGCCACAGTTGCAGCAGCCACTTCTATTGTATCATCACTATCATCACTATCGCTGTCATCACTATCAAGAGTTATTTCTTCAATAGCACTGTCATTGCTTGAACGAATGTTGTCTAAGAGAGATTTATCGTCTTTGGCATTTGACAAGATTGTATTCTGTAGCATTATATTCATATTGTTCTCGCCATTTCCATTAAGAACAAGATTTTGGTCTTCAGATGCAATTTGCTGAGAAATTTCTTCAATCCACTGTGTAACATCATCGTTTGAATCACTGTCATATAAAACTTCTTTTTTCAAACGAAATCCTTCGTCAAGGTCATCCGCCATAGTCAGAGGACTTCGTCCATCATCACTTTTACTACAATTAGATTGTTCATCGTCAGAATCTTCAATCACTATCACATCTACTTGCGAATAGCCCGATGAGTCGAAATTAGGTGGCTTAGGACGAATAGACGGGATGTATTCTAATTTTACTTTATTCAAGTCGACAGAATTCAAACTTTCACTTTGAACACTTATAGTTTTACATGGAGAGGTTAAACTTGTTTCATCAGGATTAACACCTGTAAATTTGTTTTGGATAGTTGGATGTCCAGACACTACTCCACTAGATTCGTAAGATTGTTTTTCTGATTCCTTGTCCAAAAGTCTCCTATACCCTCCTGAGGTACTCGGTTGACTCATGTCAACGACCATTTTATTAACGAAATTGCGATGACAAACAGAAGAAGTTTGAGGATAAGTCACTGGCTTTGGAAGACTTCGCAATCCTGGCAAATCAGAAAGGTCAGCTATCTCAATCTGGTTTTCATCTATAAAACTTGGTAAATGCATTGCCTCAAACTGCTTTTTCAATATTGAACGTTCATAATCAGTAACAGCAGATATATTTTCGGTTTTCGTGGAAATTCCTGCTTCTGGAACTGCTGGAAGTTCCTGGAATAGCAATTAAACCTACTTAGAGAAAATTAAAGGGCGATTTCTACACTATAAGTATATCAAAAAGCAGTTAAAAATTAGTTAGAAGCAGATTTTTCCCAAATCAAGTGAAAATGACAGTAAAAATGAAAAATGAGTCATATAGTACCATAAAGGGCAAAGACATACTTAAGACAACTTATCCGTTTCTCTGGATGCTTGAATTATATAGGCTTATCTTGGTTTTGACTAGATTCTCCCTGTCCCATACCAAATTACGCCCCTGGTCCACAGAGGCATATTCGGGACCTTTTGACTGCTTGTAAATTTTTGGAACAGGGATAATAGATGAAGATATAGAATATTGTGCAAGATTTTTTAAATCTTTTTTTATTTTCGTATTTGCACTCCTGTTTCTGCTGGAAGTACATACTAGATTTTGTAACTATAATGATCTGCACTAGATATTGACCGGGAAATTTGCTTTTATACTTTTAGATATTAAGCCGTATCATTTAAATATATAGCAGATAGATTCGGAACTGCGCCATAGGACTTGCGAGGTCATAATTATCGGAGGTTTACCCGTTACCCGGAAATAATGGGAATTGTGACGTATCGTGGAGAGGTCCAACCAGCAAACGGATGTCCCAAATATTTAGTGGTAATAGTGGATGAAAACCTTTCTTTCCTTCCTCACATCAATGCTGTAGAATCAAAGCTTTCTAGGAATCTGGGTATCATGAAGAAACTGAAGCACACATTCCAACGTAAAACCCTAACCCTTCTCTACAAAGCGCTCATTAAACCCCACTTACAGTATTGCGCAACAGTATGGCAATCGACGTTCAAATCCCGTCTGAAAAACTGGATTCCATCCACAAGAGTGCCTTGAAGATCAACAAACACAGAAGATTATTTGTCGCTGAAATCGGTGTTTGAACTTTCCTACTTGGTTTTTGCTTTCAGATTCTTCTGCGGCTTGCTTCCACCGGATTTATGAATCTATTTCATTTGGTAGTCGGACATCATCTTCCAATTGCAAGACTATCTGCACAGATCCATATTCAACATAGTGAACAGTGAGGTCGGATTTTTCGCCTGACATCGTCTGCTCTAAGGCATATAATACCCTTCCGCTTAAACTGAGACGTAGGAGCTCCCTTGGTTCTTTCACAAAGAGAATAAAAAATTATATTGTTTTGAAGTAGATTAAATTGAATAAACATTTTAAATAAATAAGAGACTTTAGTCATTATTGAGTATTTTTTTGTGGGGATTGGAGTGGTTTGCTCCTGGATAAAAAAGTGGACACCTGTAAGGATGATTTTGTTGTAGGGGCCATGGTTGTAGCGAGAAGTGGCGGGAGAGCCATAGTGCGTAATTAGTTGTGAGGTGATAAGAGACTCAGCATGCATTTTAGCATAGAAACGAGAGATTATATATGTTATGACTGTAAATTTTTTTTTAATAAGCCCGAGTGAACTGAACTGAACTGACTGAACCATCCTTAATGCAATGCCGAATTTTTATACAGATACCAAGTTTCGGCAGAGAAAACCTGTGCAGCCAAACTAAAACTGAAATAAAAAAGGTAAGAGCAATTACCCACAAGATTAGCGTAAATGATTAGTATCTATCAACAAATTTGATTCTTTCAAGCTTAAGGTTTAAGCTTACAACACTTTCAAAGCTTAAAGAGATCAGCTGAAATAAAGAAATAAATATACATAAAATAAAACTTGTTTTATAATACCTTTGCATTTGTAACTCAGTTATCTATCGTTATCTAAGTTATAATCGTTATCTATTAACGAATTTGACTTTTTCAGGCCTGAAATTTAAGCTTATAACACTTGTCAAGCTTATAAAGATCAGTTTGGATAAGGAACCAAATAAGTATAAGAAAAGATTTACTTTATAATACCTTTGCATTTGTAACTAACAATACGTTTATTAAAACCCGAGAGGGAAATTTAACCCAGGTTTATGATTTAAGAATTAAACTTAAAATGCTTATAAGCTGAAAAATTCTTGACAAGTTGAAACAGCCAAGCTTAAATAAACAGGACTATAAAAACTTTAACGAGAATTAAGGTAAAATTCTGGACAAGGGGCTTTCGTTGAAAGTATGTAGACTAAATTTATCACCAGGAAAAGTTTAGAAATTAATTTGAAATTCTCATGGGGTGCTGAATGACCTCGTGGTCATTGGGGTGCTGAAACCTCACGGTTTCATGGGGTGCTGATGTACCTCAAATTTTGACCTGGAAGGAGAGACAAAGGTCGATTGAAAGAAACTATTCATGCAGGTTAACATAACCTCCTCGACCTTAGATAGAGATCAAGCTGAAAATTTTGGAATGGTGGGAGGTGTTGTACGCTAGGGTTTATGCCGGGTTAAGTAGATTCTAAATAGATGCAAGCGTCACTTTCACTTTAGTTTCTGGGGTATTTTATCATTTTCTAGGAATATATTGTGGGTTTAGTTTGGGTATATGTCAGTTTGGGTATATATAGATAAGGGGAGTGATTTCATTAGTGCAGTTGAATTTCGAGTTCAGTTGAGTAAACTATGTTGAGTATATTTTGATATAATTATGTTTCTAGTTTAGTTATGTAAAATAAACTATAGTAGTAGCCAAGCTCTCGCTTTCGTTCAGGCGTAGGATTGAGAACCAACAAAAGGTACTATATGACCAACAAGATTATAGTACATAATAGAGGGGGCAAGTGTTCTTTATATTTTGCACTTATACAAACTCGATGTGAAGGCAGAAAATGCATGTCTCCATTCCACTTAGCAGTATTGGTGCTTTTATTCTAAGGAGCACTTTAAATTTATTCACGGTGAAGTAGAGAGGTGGATTAAAAGACCAGTATGCTCACCCAGGCTCTTAGAATAGATTATTTGTTGATATCTCAGTAACGACCGGAGAATCTTTCCTCAGAAATATAGTTTAAATTTGCAGGGAACTTTCTGGGAGGGAAAAGTGACTTTAAATATTATATTTACGAAAACGATTAGTAGTTAATTTAGGAGACAACCTTTAATTTCCTAAATATTTATTCGTCCAAAACGAATGACTTTTTTTTGTTTTTTTTTTAATTATGATACACACGTAAGCTAATGAGTCAACAGAACCCTTTTGCATAGAGAAAAAAAAATATTGTTACGCCTTAAAATGAGCCAAGAAGTTTATTTTTCTGAACCGCTGATCCTAATCCTAAAACTTTTGTTGAGACCTGTAACTTGACTTCGAATAATACCGATCTTCCCAGAACATACAAAAAAAGGCGTTAAAAATTGTCACTGCAGTCTGTTTGAAAATGAAATTCACCAGCGTCTTGGTCAAGGGGCTCCTAGACTGAAAAAAAAACATTGAAACCAATTTTGGCTGTATCGGTTTGTTATTTCAAAAATGGGGATTATCTCCAAAAGAATCATATATTTTTTTTCGTAGAAGAGCTCGTAAATTAAGTTCCATGTAGACACAACCAGCTACACCTCAATCAAAACAATATTATTTAGAAAATTGGCTGTATTGATATGCTACAAATTTTTCTGAACAGAATTCAGCTTCATAGCAGTTTCAACTGTATGATCATACCTTTACCTCTATTTATAATTTCTAGTCCTTTATTTGGATTATTCTGAGAAATACCGTTTTTCTGTCACACTTAAACGGCATTCAGAAGCTTGACTCAGTCACAGACCTAAGTCTGTTACCATCCGTGTTCGTGACTGAGTCTTGAATGTAACTGGTAGAAATTTGACTGTGATTGGTTCATAGTTCAATTATATAGAACTTAAAGACTTAGTTCAAGACTGAAGTCAGTGCATATTTCCCTTGAATCTCACTTTGGGTATTTGAATAAACGCGTTTTGACCTTCTAGTAGAGGCTTATTTATTTGACTAATTATTTTACTTATTTTTTTTCTTCTGAATGACAATAGGACTTAAACACGGTCAAGGAAAATAGGGAAAAATCTCGCCCTGAAAATTCTCCGAAATAGCAAAATTATTCAACTTACCAAAGGTACAGGCTCAACTTCCATATCAGTCGTTGTTTCCGTAGATACTTCCTACGGGAAAAAAACCACATAAAAAATTAATAAAATAGATATACCTAAATTTGATTGCTTTTACAAATTCTCCTGTTTAGAATGACTCAGCTTTACGAGATATTCAAATACAAGAGGTATTTATTTTGAAAAAAAAATGTCTCTAACAAGCCAAGATGAGCTGACTTTGCATTTCGAAATAAAAAGAACAAACAAAAAACAAAAACAAAACAAGAGCTAAGAGCTCATATGGCACTTGTGACGAGGCAAGAAGAGCTAAGAGCCAAGAGCTCATATGGTATGAGCTCTAACAAAATTCTAAGAATCAATAGATTGATTTAAAATCAAAATCAGAGGCTTAATGCCGGTCAGGATTTAAAATAAGAGCTCTGAGTCACGATGCCTTTCTATATATCAAAATTCATTAAGATCCAATTTTTCTAATTTTTCCTCTCCCTTTATCCCCCCAGATGGTCGAATCTGGGAAGACGACTTTATCAAGTCAATTTGTGCAGCTCCCTGACACGCCTACCAATTTTCATCGCCCTAGCACGTCCAGAAGCACCAAACTCGCCAAATCACTGAACCCCTCCCCCAAACTCCCCCAAAGAGAGCGAATCCAGTACGATTCTGTCAATCACGTATCAAGGACATTTGCTTATTCTATCCACCAAGCTTCATCCCGATTCCTCCACTACAAGTGTTTTCCAAGATTTCCCCCTCCAGATCCCCACAATGTCAAAAGATCTGGTCGGGATTTGAAATAAGATCTCTGAGACATGAATTCCTTCTAAATATCAAATTTCATTAAGATCCCATCACCTATTCGTAAGATAAAAATACCCCAATTTTCACGTTTTCCAAGAATTCCGGTTTCCCCCTCCAACTCCCCCCAATGTCACAGGATCTGGTCGGAATTTAAAATTAGAGCTTTAAAGCACAAGATCCTTCTAAATATCAAATTTCATTAAGATCTGGTCACCCTTTCGTAAGTTACAAATACCGCAATTTTCAAAATTCCCCCCCTCCAACTCCACCAAAGAGGGCAGATCCGGTCCGGCTATGTCAGTCGCGTATCTTAGACATGTTTTTATTCTTCCCATCCAGTTTCATCCTGATCTCTCCGCTTTAAGTATTTTCTAATATTTCCGGTCCCCCCAACTACCCCCCCCCCCCAATAACGCTGGGTCCGGTTGAGTTTTAAAATAAGAGATCTGAGTTACAAGGTCCTTCTAAATATGAAGTTTCATGAAGATCCAATCACCCCTTCGTAAGTTAAAAATACGTCATTTTTTCTAATTTTTCAGAATTAACACCCCCCCCCCCCAATAGAGCGATCCGTCCTAATTGTGTAAATCACGTATGTAAGACTCCTGCTAATTTTTCGCACCAAGTTTCATCCCGATCCCTCCAATCTAAGCGTTTTCGTGATTTTAGGTTCCCCCACCCCAACCCCCCCCCAATGTCACCAGATCCTGTCGGGATTTAAAATAAGAGCTTTGAGACACGATTACCTTCTAAATATCAAATTTCATTGAGATCCGATCACCCGTTCGTAAGTTCAAATACCTCATTTTTTCTAATTTTTCATAATTAACCCCCTCCCCCCAGCTACCCCAAAGTTAGCGGATCCGTTCCAGTTATGTCAATCATGTATCTATGACTTGTGCTTGTTTTCCCACCAAGTTTCATCCCAATCCCTCCACTCTAAGTGTTTTCCAAGATTTTAGGTTTCCCCATCCCAACCCCCCCCAAATATCACCATATCCGCTTTAAAAATTTGTCTATGAAAGATTTTCTTAAGTACCTTTAATGACGTCATCGTCATAACAAACATGACAACAACTAACTTCATGACGACATGATGACATGACGTCACTCGACAGACATAACCCACAGACAACTTATTTATATATATATATACTAGCTGTTGGGGTAAGTCGCGCGCGTAAGTCGTTACGCGCCATTGTAGTTGTGTCCCTGTGTCCCACCTGTGAATAGAGATAGATAGATAGAAAGATATATATATATATATATATATATATATATATATATATATATATATATATATATATATATATATATAAATATATATATATATATATATATATATATATATATATATATATATATATATATATATATATAAATATATATATATATATATATATATATATATATATATATAGATATATCTATATATATATATATATATATATATATATATATATATATCATGAAAAGAGAAATCACCAATGCTACAGCACAAACACAAACAAAAAAAAAAAAAAAAAAAAAAAAAAAAAAAAAAAAAAAAAAAGGAGACAGAAGGAGAAAAGGAAGACTGTTTTCCTAAATTAGTGATTAATATAGACCAGCACTTGAATGAGGCCTTAACCCTACTCATCCATACAATCACATAGGTCAAACAGCATAGCCACACACAATCAACCATAAAGAATAATCCATGGACAGGCAGTCATGTCGTCAATAAGTATAAGTCGTCATTTACCAAACCATAGAAAAAATAATATAGACAAATAATTCAGAGGCAACACCCAACATAAGGGCTCATCAGGAGAATACACTGGCCTATATAGGGTTTCGCCACTCTAAATTCTCTACCCAGCACAGTGTTGTGGCTACCACAGAATATCCATGGCATCCCCGCGTCAGGTATCACCCCCAAAATACATGTCTATGAAAAAAACAGCAAATGTAAAACAACCAAGTAAAACCAAAACAAGCTTATCCTGTTAATATATCCCTCCCTTTAGCAACAATAGGTAAACTAAATATTATAAATTTTACCAAATCACAAATATTAACACATTGCAAAAAACCTGAATGAACTAAACAATTATATAATTCATCTTTACCATGTGGCTAATTTTTTAAAAATTCCGCTCAAATAGAAACACAATTCAAAATAAATGGCGCTGTGACAACATTTCTCGAACCTCCGAAATTAGTCAAAAATTTCTTTAAGTATTTCTAGATAATTTTTTTGATATTTATTTAAAAGTTCGTTATAATGAAAACTAAATTTTTTAAATTGCCAAGTTAATTTATTTGCAGAAAAACCTCTAGATATCAATTTTTGGCTTAAGATTTTACATCTATTTTTAAAATCAATATAATTACTACAAATCCTTGCATAACGAAGTAACTGTGAGAAAAACGCTGAATATGTGATATTTGAGTGTATATTACTTTCAGGGAATGGGAAACTAATCACTTCAAAATCAAAATCATCCGTTTTATTATACATTTTAAAACTTAATTTATTATTATCACAAATATTAATATTTAAATCTAAGAAATGATCTTCATGACCAGCGCCATGACTAGGCTCAAGAATAAGCTCTGATGGATATATATTTTTAGAAATATCAATGAAATCCTTACAATTTAAGACCAAAATATCATCTAAATATCTTTTATTATTTGACAAAGCATGTTTTAAATTAATTGGATTATTCTTATCCATCATATATTTATATTCTAGTTGACTTAAAAACAAGTCAGCTATAAATGGGCTGGCATTCCCCCCCATGGGAATTCCATAATTTGCTTGTACAAATCACCCCCAAATCTTATATAAGTATTGTATAAAACAAATTCCAATAACTCAAAAATCATATCCAAGCTGTAACATCTCAAGTTAACTGTAGTATTAAAGCAGTTTGTCCATATGGCTTTTTTATTATAACTGTCTATTTTTAAGAACCTTTTACTAGATAAGAGGAAAGATTTCTTTATAACAGTTTTTAAATTATCTAACACTAAATTGAGTGATAAATTAGTATACATTGTCGCAAAATCGAAAGACTCAATTCTTTTAGCTGAAACCATTGTTAAAGAATCTATCACCTGCAGTGAATTATTAACACTCCAATATGGATTAAAATTCGAAAATTTTTTAATACCAGAACAATAGGTTTTAAGTTTATTTACAATTTCCTTTAAAATTAAAGAGAGGTCAGTAGCAGCAATGCGGGTTGGACATTTAGCTGCTCCAGCAATAAACCGTGGTTTAGGGGGATTCTTATGAAATTTTACAGTCCAATATAGGAAAGGGAACTTTTTATCATTGTCATTTATTTTAATATTAAAATTTTTAAAAAGTATTTCTTCAGTCTTTTCAATTAAATTCTCATCCTCTATATTTACCTTTTCATAAACATTAGTTGTGCCTAACTCCCTTTTTAAGATATCACAATACAGCTTCTGACAAATTATGGCAAAATTATTATTAGCTTTATCCACTGGCACAATTACAAATTCATTCTTTAGATTAGCAATTGCTTGTTTAATCTTCGCATTATAAAATAATGATTTAGTGTTACTATTTTTTAAGTTAGAATATATTTTATTTCTTACTCTACTAATAATTAAATTCTTCCAACTTTGAAAACTCTCTTTATTTTTATTCTCTTTCTTACACCACTTATCAATAAATAAATCAAAATCATTTTCCAAGCCATCAAGAACACTCGATGGTTTCAGATGATGAGAAAGACGGAAATTTGCCCCTTTATTCATTATAATTTGAAGATCATCTTGCTTTATTATTGACAAGTCCCCTGTTATAACATGTTTGTAAGTAGGATTTACAAATGGGCCAAGTTGCTTACAATTACAAACCGGTTTCCAATTTATATTGCTATCTAGTTTTTTTAGTATTAAATTATAATTAAAAATAATTTGCCCAATAGTTTTTGAAAATTTATAAGTTAAAACTGGACTATCATTATAATTTAAATTACTAGGAAGGGCCTGTTTCACATGCCGCTGATTTAAAATTTCTGGTG
The DNA here is from genome assembly GCF_032884065.1 of Artemia franciscana. NCBI lineage: Eukaryota > Metazoa > Arthropoda > Branchiopoda > Anostraca > Artemiidae > Artemia > Artemia franciscana. Next base: position 3,906,099 of record NC_088881.1, on the reverse strand, counting down.
AATTAATATCTTCAATCTGCTTACAAGTAAAATGGGAAAAACAATCCGTATTCAGATCTATACCTCATTATTATAATGATGTGTCCCTGTGTCCCGGTCGTCATTTATATTCCCTGTGTCCCGGTCGTCATTTGTGTCCCGGTCTGTAATTTCTATTCGAACAATCCCTGTGTCCCGGTCGTCATTTATATACCCTGCCTGTGCCCCCGGCGTCCCCGTTGTAGTTGTGTCCCTGTGTCCCGGTTGTCATTTATATTCCCTGTGTCCCGGTCTTGATTTGTGTCCGGGTGTCCCAGTCTGTAATTTCTCTTTGAGGTTCCCGGTCGTCATTTATATTCCCTGTGTCCCGGTCGTCATTTGTGTCCCGGTGTCCCGGTATGTAATTTCATCAGTTGACAAACATGACGTCAGTCGACAAACAACTTCATGACGCATACAGCTCAATCCTTATAATGACGTCAGTCGACAAACATCTCGACACACACACACAGACAACTTATTTATATATATATATATATATATAATGTGTGTGTGTGTAAAACTGACTCAAGAATATTAACACATAACAAGACTGAACAAATTATATTCTCGTACGTTGAGCCAAGGTGTCATGTGATGAAACCGGAAAAAACATACATGTAAAAAATATTAAAACTAACAAAACTAATTGTCATTTTTTTTCTTTTTTTGGTAAGGCAGGGGACAAAAATTTTTAATATCTGAAGGTAAAGCAGCGAATGGGGGAATAAGTTAGGTAAGGGCTTAGAAACAACCTGGGGCTGGCGGAATCTGGGCGCTGAGGGTCTTGATGGGAAATTATTTTGGCTAATTATTTTCCCTGATTTAACCACTGTTTGAACTACAATATTTCAAATTTGTGCAAATATTCTGATAAAGTTTTATACGCTGAAAACAATCAGACACTTATCCCTCGTTGATAATGACTGTACACTGTCATTTAAGGCAGGGTGGACTCTCAAGGAGTCTTTCTATACCTCCCATGTTAAACATTTGGAGTTTGCCTGACGTTCCCGATTTAGTGATCTCGGCGTTTTCTATTTTAACAAATAGAAAAAAATCTGGTGAATATTTTGATCTAATCAAATCTCAAAGCCGGCAATTATTTTTTTCACAATTCCAAAATAATTATAAAACTTGTTTCGGGTTTGCATTCTAGATTGATATGCTTGACATTGTTGTTGTGGGGTATCAAAAAATAGAGCAAAAAATATTCTATTCAACAATCAGAAACTTATTTCTATAATATATACTTGTTGGCTGCAGTCCCATCAAATACTTTACATATTTGTGTTCTGAAGTCAAAAATTCCTTTCAAAAGACTAGATGCAGCTGTTATCGGATTGCGTGGGAATACATGAATTAGACCAAGGGACTAACGACTCGGATTGTTCTTGAGCGGATCAGTGAAGTATTAGTTTACTTGTAACCGCTGTTACCAGAAATTGTCGACGGAAGGTTGCCAAGAAGTATGGAGATACGGGAACTGTTTATATGAATCCAATTATGCTAGCTGTAGGTAGTTACTGTAGCTATGTGTAATTACTGTCTTATCCGAACACAAATTCAGATATACAAATACACAAGCAGCACTCAAGCTTTCAAACCCCTCAAGCCCAAACTTCTCATATTTGTTTAGCGGAGGCGGCGAAGAAAACTGATAACTTTGTCTTTGACTGATTTGCCGCATTTGAAAAAGAATTGACTGGACAGTAAAATGTCTGGACTTCCGCTAGGCCTTAATTTATATGCTTATCTTCGTTTATGACAATTCTTCATCAAATTTCCTTGACAATCAGGGGCTGGCGGAATCTGGGCGCTGAGTATCTTCAGGGGAATCTAGGGCGATCTAGTAACAAGATAATAACAAAATATCAAGCTAAAATAATAACAAAAAACAAAAAAAAAGGAAAAAAGAAGAGTGACTTACTGTTTTGACATCTTTGACAAAAAATACTTTGAAGACAAAGTGCTCTTTTTCTATGATGTTGGAGACTTGCAGCTGACAACCAATCCAAATCAACGACCCTACTTCTACCCTGGTCCATTGACCCTTAGAAATCTGTCGGTTGTTTATATAAGTTCCGTTCATTGTCTAGAAGACGAAACATACTTGTGATCTTTTGGAACAAACTAAATCCCATGAAAAATGAAACTAATTGATTAAAAGACAAAACTGCTTCGAATTCTAATAATACGGGTTTGGACTTGGTAGAAAAAGAAGGGATTTTGAATCAGAAGTTACTAGGATTCTTATGCAATACCCTCTCCACGAAAAAAAGCAAATAAAAATTTAACTGAACAATTAAATAAAACAATTAAACATAGTTTACATAAAAACAATTAAACATAGTTTGCATAATAAAAATAAACTTGTATGAATAACAAGAGCTAAGAGCTCATATGGCACTTGTGACGAGGCGAGAAGAGCTAAGAGCCAAGAGATCATATGGCATGAGCTCTAACAAAATTCTATGAATCAATAGATTGATTTAAAAAGGAAAATAAGAGGCTTAATGCCGGTTAAGATTTAAAATAAGAGCTCTGAGTCACAAAGTCCTTCTTAATATCAAAATTCATTAAGATCCGATCACCCACTCGTAAGTTATAAATACCTATTTTTTTTCTAATTTTCCCTCTCCCTTTTGCTTCCCAGATGGTCGAATCTGGGAAAACGACTTTATCAAGTCAAATTGTGCAGCTCCCTGACACGCCAACCAATTTTCATCGCCCTATCACGTCCAGAAGCACCGAACTCGCCAAATCACTGAACCCCTCCCCCCAACTCCCCCAAAGAGAGCGAATCCAGTACGATTCTGTCAATCACGTATCAAGGACATATGTTTATTCTATCCACCAAGCTTCATCCCGATTCCTACACTCCAAGTGTTTTTCCAAGATTTCCCTCTCCAAATCCCCACAATGTCAAAAGATCTGGTCGGGATTTGAAATAAGAGCTCTGAGACACGAATTCCTTCTAAAAATCAAATTTCATTACGATCCGATCATCTATTCGTAAGATATAAATACTCCAATTTTCATGTTTTCCAAGAATTCCGGTTACCCCCTCCAACTCCCCCGAATGTCACAGGATCTGGTCGGAATTTGAAATTAGAACTTTAAAGCACAAGATCCTTCTAAATATCAAATTTCATGAAGATCCGATCACTCCTTCGTAAGTTAAAAATACGTAATTTTTCTTATTTTTCAGAATTACCCCCCCCCCCCAATAGAGCGGATCCGTTCCAATTATGTAAATCACGTATGCAAGACTTCTGCTTATTTTTCCAACCAAGTTTCATCCCAATCCCTCCAATCTAAGCGTTTCCCATCATTTTAGGTTTCCCCACCCCAAACTTCCCCCAATGTCACCAGATCCGGTCAGGATTTAAATTAAGAGCTTTGAGACACGATATCCTTCTAAAAATCAAATTTCATGGAGATCCAATCACCCGTTCGTAAGCTAATAATACCTCATTTTTTCTAATTTTTCAGAATTAACCCCCCCCCCCCCAACTACCCCAAAGAGAGCAGATCCGTTCTGGTTATGTCAATCATGTATCTAGGACTCGTGTTTTTTTTCCACCAAGTTTAATCCCGATCCCTCCACTCTAAGTGTTTTCCAATTTTTAGGTTTCTCCCTCCCAACTCCCCCCCCAATGTCACCAAATCCGGTCGGGTTTAAAATAAGAGCTCTGAGCCACGATATTCTTCTAAATATCCAATTTCATTGAGATCCGAGCACCCGTTCGTAAGTTGAAAATACCTCATTTTTTTTATTTTTCAGAAATACCCCCCCCCAACTACCCAAAAGAGAGCGGATCCGTTCCGTTTATGTCAATCATCTATCTAGGACTTGTGTTTATTTTTCCCACCATGTTTCATCCCGATCCCTCCACTCTAAGTGTTTTCCAAGTTTTAGGTTTCCCCCTCCCAACTCCCCGCCCCCATCACCAGATCCGGTCGGGATTTAAAATAAGAGCTCTAAGACACGATATCCTTCTAAACATCAAATTTCATTGAGATCCGATAACCCGTTCGTAAGTTGAAAATACCTAATTTTGCTAATTTTTAAGAATTACTCCCCCCCCCAGCTAACCTAAAGAGAGCAAATCAGTTCCGATTATGTCAATCATGTATCTGGGACTTGCGCTTATTTTTCCCATCAAATTTCATCCCGATCCCTCCACTATAAGTGTTTTACAAGATTTTAGGTTTCCCCCCTTCAACTCCCCCCAATGTCATCAAACCCAGTCGGGATTTAAAATAAGAGCTCTGAGACACAATATCATTCCAAACATCAAATTTCATTAAGATCCAGTCAACCGCTGATAAGTTAAAAATACTTCATTTTTTCTATTTTTTGCGAATTAACCGGGCCCCACTCCCCTCCCCAGATGGTCAAATCAGGAAAACGACTATTTTTAATTTAATCTGGTCCGGTCTCTGATACGCTTGCCAAATTTCATCGTCCTAGCTTACCTGGAAGTGCCTAACGCAGAAAAACCGGGACTTTAGATTTTCCCCCTCCAACTCCCCCCAATGTCATCAGATCCGGTCGGGATTTAAAATAAGAGCTCTGAGACACAATATCATTCCAAACATTAAATTTCATTAAGATCCAATCACCCGCTGATAAGTTAAAAATACTTCACTTTTTCTATTTTTTGCGAATTAACCGGGCCCCCACTCCCCCCCAGATGGTCAAATCGGAAAAACGATTATTTCTAATTTAATCTGGTCTGGTCCCTGATACGCTTGCCAAATTTCATCGTCCTAGCTTACCTGGAAGTGCCTAAAGTAGCAAAACCGGGACCGACAGACAGACCGACAGACAGACCGACAGACCGACAGACCGACAGAATTGGCGACTGCTATATGTCACTTGGTTAATACCAAGTGCCATAAAAAAAGGCTTTTTTATGTAGCCTACATGATGACGCACTGATCTAGATAAATGTCAAAATACCAATTTTGCCTATTTTTGATTATTGGCGAACATGTCCAATCCTTAGAGAGATAGGAGAGACTAGGAATATGCGAGGGCACCAATTCAAAAAAGTTAATCAAGATTTCTCATTCTAAAGAATTATTTTTGTCCAGTAAACTGGTAAAATAAGTCAAAATCCAGTCTGCACAAAGGAGCCCATCTGTTTAGATTGATCTGTCGATTAGCCCATCTCGGATTGATGATCCGGGTGTCAACACTGGTCCGGATGGCTATCAACACTGGTCCCTGGGTCCGGATGATCCGGACTCGGGGATTGATCTCCACTACCGCAAGATTGGGCAAAAAGCTACTTGTTTCTACTTCTTGCTTCTACCTGTTTAAAAGAATCAGTAACAGATACATCCTATAGACGTCCCATGCACCAGCAATGGCTACGGGGAACTTTCATCCTTTTTTTAACAAATTAGCCCTAGGTCAGAGCCATTCCTAGGGGGTAGGCGAACGGGGCAGTTGCCCCTGGCACGGCAGCTACGGGATCGCTCATTTTAATCCAATTTGTCACTTTAATTTATATTTTTTGCTTATATTTGAGTCAGGAGGGGGAGACTGTAATTAATCTTGCCCTGGACACAACCATTCCGAGGAACAACTCTACCCTAGATTATCTAGAACAAAATATTGCGGGCTAAGCAAGCTAGTTGATTATAAACTGGTGCGCCAACTGGGTGCAAAATTCTGATTTCCTTGCCCTGATTTCAAAATACCTGAAAAGACAAGTACAAAGAAGTTTGGGGTCGGATTACACTTTCAAATGTTTCTCACATTGCTTTGACGGATATAGAGAAGGTGAATCGACAAATTCAATGCTCATTCTTATTCTAGAGTTTCAACCAGCACGTTAGTAGAGAAGCATCAGAATATGGCGATATGCTAAAAAAAAGCACAATTTCTCTTTTCGAACCTTTTAGCGAGCTAGACTTGAAATCCTTATTCCGTGAAGACAGGAGCTGGAGTCCTGGTGTCGCTGGTTATTTGGTTTTGAATGGGAGTCAGTGGTGTGACTCCGCAAGATCAGCCAGAGTGGACCAAGAGCTAAAAAGGCCTGGAGAAATCTTGGGTGAAAACCTGTCTAACCTATCTTGATTCCAATTATTGATGGCAACTTGATTTTAAGAGGAGTCTACTCCATTTTGGTCTAATGCTATAAACAATGCTCAATACTTTTTCTCAGGAATTGGTATTTATTAGAGAAAAATTCCATATTTATACTCCTAAACAGGGCCAAAAATATGTACGAAGTATTTTTTCCAAAACCACCATTGGTAATAGACAAAAATAAACTGTCACACGCACTCTATTTTCTAAAAACCTCTATTTCAAGATGATATAAATAAATGAATATATCAATGGCATATAGTTTAGAACAGTTTAGGTATCTAAACTAAACGTACGAACGGGATTTTACTTATGTCATCTGATTTCTTCAAAAATTCCGTTTTAGTTTTTTTCGAAAACGGCCTCTGAGCAATAATGCTCAGGGGGAGTTTTATAGTTTTTATACGTGCTTTAAACAAGAGTTTAAAAAGGGTGTTAATTTAAGACCCTTTATCTATCTCAACTTTGACAAATAGGTTGGTTCAATTTGACAAGTGGAAGTCTAATGGGGTTAGTTGACTGCTTCGTCAAAGACTATAAAGAATTATAAAGATGTCAATCTTTATAGAGATCTAATAGACTTAATAGAAGGGAGCCGATGCTCAACCCCCTTTCTCACCGCTGGTTAGTCTCCATCACTTACGACTCACCTAAAAAAGAACTAAAACTCTCAATTGTTGATATAAAAAGCACTCTCCAACGTTTCTATGACCATGAGGTTGAGGAAAAGCCAGTCCACCTTCTATACGGAATGCTCATTTTGGGGTTACATGTTACTTTTTATTTTTATAATAACGACTTAGAATAGAAATATTCCCAGAAATCAGGAGGGATTAAATATCTGTTTCATATTTTTGATGTGTTTCTTTAAAGTTTTTTGTACCCCCCCCCCTTGAAAACAACCAACCCAAAAAAAATCCTGGTTACGGCCCTGGGGATTATATATCAATTTTCACCTCTACTTCCCCTTGAAACTAATTTCTGTAACAAACAGTTCATGTTAGTGAGGAGCTGCCCAGCTCCAATAGGAACCAAAACTCTAAAAACGGTATTTTAATATCAATAGACACATCAAAAGAATGTCTTATCATGCTGATTCCAAATATAAAAAAGAAATCAAGAATACTACACTAAATAGTAAAGATATAAAGAGAATACTAGCGTATTCGGATAGCATAATTAAAGCGAAACCGACCCCTATGTATTCTGTATTGAACCCCGTAATCATAAATCAGAAAATTTATTTTTACTGTTACCCATCAAAAATTAAGAGCCTGTGAAAATTTGCATGATTTTCGAAAAAGGGGGTAAACATCTAATAAAACTCAAGGAATTTTAATGAAAATCCCACCATAAGATTTAGCGTACCAGAGAACCCTACTGTAGAAGTTTCAAGTTCCTATATAGCAAGATGTAGAATTTTGTATATTTTTTTTGCCAGAAGAAAGATAAGGAATGCGTGTTTATTTATGATTTTTTTTTTTTCCATAGTTGACCGTATCGAAATAATGGCCATAGAAGATCGGTAGAGTGCATTTGAACGGGAATTATAACTTCTAGTGCCCTTTTCAAGTGACCTGAAAGATTGAAGGGCAACTAACCCCCCTTGGGAGGTTATTTGCTAAAAAAATGGCAAAGCGAGGGGGTCCCTCCCACGCTCATTTTTTCCCCAAAGTCGTCCAATCAAAATTTTTAGACAATCATTTTTTTCAGCATAGTTGAACTATGCCTTTAGGGACAACATGACCCCTCCCCCACTACCCGTGGGGAGAGGCCTGTAAGCTATGAAATTTGCCCGTTGCTTACGTATAGTATTTGTTATAGGAAAGAATACAGACTATTTTGGAAGAGAGAATTTTGTGCTCAATTTGGGTTTCCATGGAAAAAGTTTATGTGGGGAGGTGAATTACTGGGGGTTAGCTTTCAAGGGTAAATTTTACAGTGGGGAGACTTGACATAATTTCTATACGAAATTCTTTTTATTTTTCTTACTTTCTCTTCGCCAACGTAATTATGTATGTGGATATTTTTTCAGGAAAATTGTTGGGGTCTATTTCCAGCTTTTTTGAGTTTCCAGGAAAAATTTTTCGCGGAAGGTGGATTCTTGGAGCGATCAGAAAAATGATTAGAAATTAAAGTCTCATTGAAATGAATTTTTCACGCTGAATCCTCCGCAAGAAATTTTAAAAGGGGGAAGGGGTTTATTTTAGGTGGTAGTAAATTTCCACAGAGTTTCCGGTGAAGGGAGGCAATTTTTCATGGAGGGTTGGTCAGATTTACCGGCATTATTTGAAAAACGATCAGAAATTAATTTTTTTTTTAAACGATCAGAAATTGTTTTTTGAAAACGGGTTTTTTCATCTGAAAGTAAAGAGCAACATTGGAACTCGAAACGAACAGATATTATTTCGTATACGAAGGAGTTGCCCCTCTCCTCAGTACCTTGCTCTCTACTCTCAAGTTTAACTGTGTGTTCCAATTTCTCAAGAACAGCTTCTGAAAACCAATGGCTTTTCCATTAAAATAAAGTCCTATTAAAAATGCTAAGAACTCTATTTCAAAGAGCAAGGTATTGAGGAGAAGGGCAAACCCTTCATAAAGGGAATAATTTCTACTCATTTTGAGTTTTAGTGTTGCTCCTTACTTTCAGTTGAAAATACTTGTTTTTTTTATAATTTAATTCATTTGAAGGCTGAATGAGAGCTGGGATTTTTTGGCATTAAAATGCACCCTTTGAGGAATCTCCCTCCCTCTATAACTATAACACTTCAACCATAATTTGCCACATAAATAGAAATATTTTGTTTCCGGGCGGCTTATAGTTGTAGGAGTCTCTGCACGCTTATTTTCGAGTTAGTAATCAGTTCAAGGATTATTATAGACTAAAGAGATTTATACGTTGACCAGAAGTCACAAAGCTTAGAAAAAAAAACAATAGTTGAAACTTTGTAGTTAATTATGGAAAATAGAATACGATATGTATATATAAAGCACTTGCCTGCGGTAGGGAATTTGAAGTGCCGAAACCTTATAGGCAAGTGTGTGTTCTCCTGATGAGCCCTTATGTTGGGTTGTCGCCTCTGAATTATTTGCCTTTTTTTTACTGTTTTTAATATTTGGTAAATGACGACTTATACTTACTTACGACACGACTGCCTGTCCATGGATTACTCTTTATGGTTGATTGGATATGGCTATGCTGTTTGACCTATGTAATCGGATGGATGAGTAGGGTTACAGCCTCATTCAAGTACTCATCTATATTAATTACTAATGTAGGAAAACAGTTTTCCTTATCTCCTTCTGTCTTTTTTTTAATGTGTTTGTGCTGTTGCATTGGTGATTTCTTTTTTCATTATAAAACAATAAGAGAACTTCAACGGGAAACTTACAGTCATTTTTCGCAAGGGAGTTTTCTGAAGGGGGAAGGGTACTGTCCGGGAGAATTTTCAGTCGGAAAAATTTTCTGTCGGCGGGCATCAAATTGTCCAGCAAGATTTTTCCGTGGAAAAATGCGGGCAATTTCCACAAGGGTGCTGCAAGGTGACACCTTCGTTCTTATTGAACGTTTTTGGCGTTTATTTTAATCCTTTATGGACGTGAAGGGATTTGCTTAACAATGCAGTGGTCTATTATTAATAAGGGGTGGTAGATGGTAGTTTAGGGAAGGGATTAAGATACCAAAAGGTAGACGTTACAGAGCCCTAATTTTCTAAGCCTCAGATGAAAGCTAAACGAGTTTTTGAGACTCATTTTCAAATTCTTTTTGGTTCCCACGTCTATTTTCAGTATATGCCTTTATTGTAGGTCCTGGGGAAGGGGGGGGGGCAGTAGTCTTCTAGCATTGGTCAATTGGATTTTTTCCAATGAGCCCTCTCCCTATCTTTTAGGACCCTTGGTTTGATATAATTACCCCTGAAAAATACTTGCGTCATTGAAACTTACTCATTTTGTTAGCCTACCACCCCTACACAAAGATCTACCTCCGCTCCTTAATGATATATCACTCTATTATGAAGCAAATCACTTCGGCTAAATAAAGCATTAGAATAAACGCCAAAACTACTTCGGTGGAATAAGAAAGGAGGTCACCTTGTAGTATCTTTGGGGACATTAACCATATTCTTTCACAGGAAAATCTTTGCAGACAATTGGATCCCTGCTGAGAATTTATCTCTGCTTTTGACCCCTTATAAAGGACACTAACAAATTGAATTCCCGTTCGAATGAGCTATTACGCATCTCTCTATGATGTTTTGGTCACCCCCTATAGTAGTTTATAGTAGGGGACTGAAATTTACCTACAAAAGGTTTTCAACTATGCTGATTCCACTTATCTTGATCTGACGCCCTTTTCCAGGGATTTCAGACTTATTCGGAAATCCCCACAATTTTTTTTTATTGCAATAAAATTTTAGGATTAAGACAAACCGACATAATAGTTACCATTTATGAATCAATTTCATGTGGAAATTTTTTTCACTAGGTAGTTTTTTTCTAAACGCATTTTTTAAACTTTTGGTTACTATGAACTGTGGTTCACTTTTCACTAGGTTGCAGCTAACGGTGCAATCATTATTGCATTATATCAATAGATACAGAGCCATTACCAGGGTTGGTGACACCCGAAGAATTAAAACACCCCCCTCCATACTCAAATATAAGCAAAAAGTAGAATCAAAGTTAAAACTTTGATCAAAGTGGGCATTGCCCCCACCCCAGCTGCGGTGCCTGGGTCAGTTACCCTGGTTGTACCCATCACCTTTGAATGTTTTTTAGTAGATGCATTAGGAACCCATAAAGCTTTGGGAGCCAGCGTTTACCCCCCCCCCCCGAAAAATACTCTCTCGGAAAATTCACCACCCCACCGCGGCTGGTTGGTTTCCAATCACTCTCAAATTATAAAAAAGGACTAGAACTCTCAATTTCTGGTGTAAAGAGCACCCCACAAGTTTCTGTGACCATGAAGGGGAGATGTGGATGAAGAAGGGGCCTGTCTCCCTCAAAAAAAGAATAAAATCTGCGGATTTTCAGGTTTATTGTTAATCTTTACTTCCATAATAGCAGCGCAGACCAGAGACATTCCCAGAAATCACAAGGGAGTATATATGAATTTTACATTTTTTATGCGTTTTTTAAAGATTTTTTGTACTCTCCCCACCACCCGAAAAAATAAACCTCCTTGAGCAAAAGTCTTAAGGTTAAGGTCCTTGCGGGTTATATATTAGTTTTTACCTCCACCCTCTCCTCGTCTCTCCCTTAGGCCTAATTATGTATTTACCTGAAGCTTCAATGGGAGGTGGGTTGTTTTACCATTAAAATGCACCCTTTGAGGTATTTCCCTCCCTCCCTAAGTACAAAACAATCAAAGAACCCCATTATATAAGTTTAATTGCCTTTTTAATTTTTTTTATTGTCAGTTGCTTATAAGTATTTGCTATTAAAAACATACTGACATTTTTCTCAGGTTTTTTTTTATGCAAGGGGAGGGAGAATTGTCTAGGAGAATTTCCCGTTGGGAGAAATTTTTTGGAAGAATTTTCTTTCTACGGGAATCAAATTGTCAAACAAGATTTGTCCGTGGTAAAATGTAAACAATGTCTACAAAGGTGCTAAAAGGTGATATCTCCCTTCTTGTTGCACAAAAATGTTTCTATCGTTTATTTTAATCCTTTATCTGGAGTGATTTGCATCATAATGCAGGGTAATAATCAAACAGTTCGTGGTAACGAACTGTAGTAAGGAGCGACCCGGCTCAATAGTAACCAAAACTCTAAAAAATTGAATTTTGATATCAATAGCTACATCAAAAGAATCGCATTTTAATGCTGATTTTAAATATATATGTTTCATTAAGTTTAGTCTTACCCATCAAAAGTTACGAGCCTGAGAAAATTTGCCTTATTTAAGAAAATAGGGAGAAAGACCCCCTAAAAGTCATAGAATCTTAAGGAAAATGACAACATCAGATTCAATGTAACAGAGAACCCTACTGTAGAAGTTTCAAGCTCCTATCTACAAGAATGTGGAATTTTGTATTTTTTGCAAGAAGACAAATCACGGGTGCGTGTTTATTTGTTTTTGGTTTTGTTTTTTCTTTTTCCCAGGGGGTCATCGTATCGACCAAGTGGTCCTAGAATGTCGCAAGATGGCTGATTCTAACGGAAATGAAAAGTTCTAGTGCCCTTTTTAAGTGACCAAAAAAATTTGAGGGCATCTAGGCCCCCTCCCACGCTCATTATTTTTCCCAAAGTCAACGAATCAAAATTTTGAGATAGCCATTTTGTTCAACGTAGTCGAAAACCATAATAACTATGTCTTTGGGGATGACTTACTCCCCCACAATCCCTGGGGGAGGGGCTGCAAGTTACAAACTTTGACCAGTGTTTACATATAGTAATGGTTATTGGGAAGCGTACAGACGTTTTCAGGGGGATTTTATTTTGTTTAGGGGTGGGGCTGACAGGAGGGGGCTATGTTGGAGGATCTTTCCTTGGAGGAATCTGTCATGGGGGAAGAAAAATTCAATGAAAAGGGCGCAGGATTTTCTAGCATTACTATAAGAAAACAATGATAAATAAACATGAAAAAGTTTTTTCAAATGAAAGGAAGGAGTAGGTAGCATTGAAACTTAAAACGAACAGAGATTATTACGCATATGAGGGGTTCTAAAAATACTTTAGCATAAAGAGCGAGGTATTTAGGAGGAGATAAATACCTCGCTCTTTATGCTAAAGTATTTCTAGTAATTTCAACTATTTATTCTACGGCCTTTCTGATTCAGGGGTCATTCTTAAAGAATTGGGACAAAACTTACGATTTAGTGTAAAGAGCGAGGTATTAACGAGGGTACAAACCCCCTCGTATACATAATAAAAATATAAGATTATGAAAGTTTGTTACGTAAGTTAATTCTTAAGTTACGTATATTTTTTACTAATAAAAAGGTTCGTTAAAAATTAAAAATTCTAGTTGCCTTTTTAAGTAACCAAAAAATTGGAGGGCAACTAGGCCTCCTTCTCCACCCCTTATTTCTCAAAATCGTCTGATCAAAACTAAGAGAAAGCCATTTAGCCAAAAAAAAAGAATTAATATACAAATTTCATTTTAATAATTTATGTGCGGAGAGCCAAAACCAAACATGCATTAATTCAAAAACGTTCAGAAATTAAATAAAAAAAAAATAATTTTTTTAGCTGAAAGTAAGGAGCGACATTAAAACTTAAAACGGACAGAAATTACTCCGTATATCAAATGGGTTTTCCCCTCCACAATCCCTTGCTCTTTACGCTAAAGTTTGACTCTGCCACAATTCTACTTTTTAAAACAATTAAAAGCTTTAGTGTAAAGAGCGAGGGATTGCGGAGGGGATAACCCATTTCATATACGGAGTAATTTCTGTCCGTTTTAAGTTTTAATGTCGCTCCTTACTTTCAGCTAAAAAAATTAGTTTTTTTTATTTAATAAGATACCAAAGGTAAGTTTGGCAAGATACCAAAAGAGGATATTCGAATTGCCTAATTTTCCAAGCCTCACTGAGCCTTCCAATGAAAACTAAATGAGGTTTTGGTACTTGTTGTCTAATTCTTCTTAGTTCCTAGGCATAAATTCAGTATACCCCTTTATTATTGGTTCTAAGGCAGGGGGGAAAGAGTGGCAGTGATGAATAAAAATAAACGCCATAAACATTTTGTGCAATAAGAAGGGAGTTGTCCCCTTGTAGCATCTTAGTGGACACTAACCACATCTTTTCCACAGAAAAATCTTGCCAGAAAATGTGATCCCCGCTGAGAATTTCCCCTAACATTCCGCCGTAACATTCTTCCCATAAGTATTATTGTGCATACAAAGATAGAAAAAGACAAATAAATAGAATTATGTATAAGAATTCAGGGTAATTCTTCAAAAAAAAAGTTTCTCCGCTTGGAAAATATCTCCTGATAGTCGCCTCGCAGAAAAACATCCCGCGAAAAATATCCGTATATTTCCCAATAACAGAAAAGTATCTGTAAACAATGGACAAATTACAATAATTAAAAAGGCACTTAGACTTCTGTAATGGGGTTTCTGATAGTTTTGTAGTTACGAAGGGATAGTTTTGTAGCTCCCATTGAGCCTTCAGATAAAAAAAACTAACAAACTTATTTTTGAGGGTAAAAAGAAGAGACTTTAAAACACGCATAAAAAATTTGAAATTGATCATTAATTCCTTTTGATTTATTGGAATATTTCTGGTCTACACTGTTATTACAAAAAGTAAAAAATAAGACTAAACTCCAAAATGAGCAGAATTTATTCCTTATAACGAGGAAGGGAGACTGCCCGTTCCTCGTCCCTGCCTCCAAGTCATGGTCGCAAAAACCTCGGAGAGGGCTGATTACATCAGAAATTGAGAGCTCTAGTCTTTTTTGTAAGTTGAAAGTGATTGGAGACCAGTCAACCAAAAGGAGTACTTTCTGGGAAGGGTGATAGCCACCTAGACCTAAACCTTTGTATGTGCAAGCACTGTGAAAAAAGGGCGATTTACTGTTGTTTACTTGGTAAATTTACCATTAATATTCAATTATTAACTAACTAAAGTTTTCATTGCAAAAAATGAAGTTTTTCCATGTAATAGTTTTTAAAGTCTATATATATATATATATATATATATATATATATATATATATATATATATATATATATATATATATATATACATATATATATATATATATACTAGCTGTTGGGGTGGCGCTTCGCGCCACCCCAACACCTAGTTGGTGGGGGCGCTTCGCGCCCCCCAAGCCCCCCCGCGCGCGTAAGTCGTTACGCGCCATAATAGTTACGCGCCATTGTAGTTGTGTCCCTATGTCACACCTGTGAATATAGATATATATGGTTTTAACTACGTAAAACTTGCGAATATACAACATTCTTTGCTGTCCCATTGTCTTTGCATATAAATAGATTGTCAGGTTTACCGACTCTTGAACATGCAACATATAATGGTCCATGGGAAAACAATCTGTATTCAGATCTATACCTCATGATTCTAATGATTGCCCTTGAGCTTTGTTGATGGTGATTGCTAATCGACCATTCCCTGTCCCGGTGTCCCGGTCGTCATTTATATCCCCCTGTTTCCCCCGGTGTCCCCGTTGTAGTTGTGTCCCTGTGTCCCGGTCGTCATTTATATTCCCTGTGTCCCGGTCGTCATTTGTATCCCGGTGTCCCGGTCTGTATATACATTGGTTTTTTAGTTTTGTTTTTCTCCTTTATTTTTTTCCTTTTTTTTCTTTTTTAGTTTATTTAGATTTTTAGATTTTTTAGTTTTTTTATTAGTTTTTAGTTTTTTTTTCTTTTTAGTTTTTTTGTAGTTTTTACCTTCTTTTTAGTTTTGTTAGTTTTTTTTTTTTTACTTATGTCCTGGTCGTCATTTATACTCCCTGTGTCCCGGTGCTTTGTTGATTGCTAATCGAACATTCCTTTTGTCCTGGTCGCTTTCTCTTTGAGTGTCGTCATTTATTTTTTTCTTTTTTAGTTCTTTTAGTTTTTACCTTTTTTAGTTTTTTTTAGTTTTTTAGATGAAAATTTTTTTTTGTTTTTTCCTTTTTTTCTTTTTAGTTTTTTATTGTTTTTTACCTTTATTTTAGCTTATTTTTTAGTTTTTTCCTTTTTTTAGTTTTTTTTTTATTTTTTATTTTTTTTAGTTTTTTACCTTTTTTTAGTTTTTTTATTTTTTTTTAGTTTTTTAGCTTTTTTTATTAGTTTTTAGTTTTTTTTGTAGTTTTTGCCTTTTTTTTAGTTTTTTCAGTTTTTTTTTTTAGTTTTTTATTGGTTTTTACCTTTATTTTAGCTTATTTTTCAGTTTTTTCCTTTTTTTTAGTTTTTTTTAGTTTTTAGTTTTTTTAGTTTTTTACCTTTTTTTAGTTTTTTTAGTTTTTTAGTTTTTTTAGTTTTTTAGCTTTTTATTTTTTTTTATTAGTTTTTAGTTTTTTTGTAGTTTTTGCCTTTTTTTAGTTTTTTCGCTTTTTTATTAGTTTTTAGTTTTTTTTTGTAGTTTTTGCCTTTTTTTAGTTTTTTTCTTTTTAGTTTTTTTGTAGTTTTTACCTTCTTTTTAGTTTTGTTAGTTTTTTTTTTACTTATGTCCTGGTCGTCATTTATACTCCCTGTGTCCCGGTGCTTTGTTGATTGCTAATCGAACATTCCTTTTGTCCTGGTCGCTTTCTCTTTGAGTGTCGTCATTTATTTTTTTATTTTTTAGTTCTTTTAGTTTTTACCTTTTTTAGTTTTTTTTAGTTTTTTAGATGAAATTTTTTTTTAGTTTTTTCCTTTTTTTCTTTTTAGTTTTTTATTGGTTTTTACCTTTATTTTAGCTTATTTTTCAGTTTTTTCCTTTTTTTTAGTTTTTTTTATTTTTTATTTTTTTTTAGTTTTTTACCTTTTTTTAGTTTTTTTAGTTTTTTTAGTTTTTTAGCTTTTTTACTTTTTTTATTAGTTTTTAGTTTTTTTTGTAGTTTTTGCTGTTTTTTAGTTTTTTCAGTTTTTTTTTTAGTTTTTTATTGGTTTTTACCTTTATTTTAGCTTATTTTTCAGTTTTTTCCTTTTTTTTAGTTTTTAGTTTTTTACCTTTTTTTTAGTATTTTTAGTTTTTTTAGTTTTTTAGCTTTTTTAGCTTTTTTATTTTTTTTATTAGTTTTTAGTTTTTTTTGTAGTTTTTGCCTTTTTTTAGTTTTTTCAGTTTTCAGTTTTGTCACCTGATCCAGTTTTTTCAGGTGACGTCACCTGATCCATCCACAGATCCACACACAGACAACTTATTTTTATATATATATATATATATATATATATATATATATATATATATATATATGTATATATATATATATATATATATATATATATATATATATATATATATATATATATATACATATATATATATATACATATATATATATATATATATATATATATATATATAAATATAAATATATATATATATATATATATATATATATATATATATATATATATATATATATATATATATATATATATATATATATATATATATGTTTTAGCTACTATGTATTAGCTAAATTATATATATTATATATGTATTATATGCTATTATATATTATATATGCTATTATATATATGTTTTTTCTAGAGGTTGTTCCCATCCACTAATCTGATTGCTATTTGAAACCCTATCAATTTAAAAGGCCTCTGGCTTAAACTAGAACGCGACACCCACGTGGTTGTAAGCATTGGAAATAAAAAGGGTTTTCAGCTGACTTAAGAATTTGCACGGGAAAAGATTCTCTTGTGAAGAGATTCACAAATCAACGAAAACAATGGAATGAGAAAAACTGAACTTTAAAGCAGTTTGATTTAGCCCATTTGCCAGGCCATTATGCCATGGTTAATTGGAAAAAAGCCAAGACAGATAGTCTGAGTGAGAGGCAAAGCTGGTAAAAGCCTTTTTCAAAATTAAATAAAAATGATGTCATTTCACTTATTGATAGTTAGTCTATCATCACGAGAAGTGTCGGATGATTTGCCCCCAAACACGGATTACACTCCCAGCTGAAGGCAGAGAATCAGGAGTTCGGTATCTCCACTACACAGACCACTGAACAGCATACGCAATAGTAAGAAAGTCAGTGAACCTTTACAACGCTACGATTTAGAAAATCGTACAAATTACCACTAAAACTAAGAACTCGCCAAAGGCTTTCACAACAACACAGAGTATACACTTACTTTTTCTAAATCCATCACAAAAAGATGCCCATCATCTACTTTAACATGGGCGTGTTCTCGCGAGGCCACAGTGGAAGTACAACAGTGTATGTCCATTTTCGGAGATCTGCCGATTTTGTATACTTTCTACAAAGATATAAAAAAAAATTAAAAGATAGTATGTGATGATAACATAATTTTATGCCCATTTTAATAGCTTTGTTCACCTTTCTAATTGTCTTCTAATGGTCTCACATAACCCAAAGCTATATATATATATATATATATATATATATATATATATATATATATATATATATATATATATATATATATATATATATCTTGAACATGTGTTGGGGTATATATATATCTTGAACAGGTGTTGGTGTGGCGCTTTGCGCCACCCCAACACCTAGTTGGTGGGGGCGTTGGGGGCCATATTAGTTACGCGCCATTGTAGTTGTGTCCCTGGGTCCCACCTGTGAATATATATACATATATATATATATATATATATATATATATATATATATATATATATATATATATATATATATATATATTTAACTACGTAAAACTTGCGAATATACAACATTCTTTGCTGTCCCATTGTCTTTGCATATAAATAGATTGTCAGGTTTACCGACTCTTGAACATGCAACATATAATGGTCCATGGGAAAAACAATCTGTATTCAGATCTGTACCTCATTATTCTATTGATTGCCCTTGAGCTTTGTTGATGGTGATTGCTAATCGAACATTCCCTGTGTCCCCGTCGTCATTTATATATCCCCCTGTACCCCCGGCGTCCCCGTTGTTGTTATTTCCCTGTGTCCCGGTCGTCATTTATGTCCCGCTCAATTTATGTCAATTTATGGTCGTCATTTATGTCCCACTCAATTTAGTGTTTGATAATTTAAAAACTGTTATAAAGAAATCTTTCCTCTTATCTAGTAAAAGGTTCTTAAAAATAGACAGTTATAATAAAAAAGCCATATGGACAAACTGCTTTAATACTACAGTTAACTTGAGATGTTACAGCTTGGATATGATTTTTGAGTTATTGGAATTTGTTTTATACAATACTTATATAAGATTTGGGGGTGATTTGTACAAGCAAATTATGGGAATTCCCATGGGGGGGAATGCCAGCCCATTTATAGCTGACTTGTTTTTAAGTCAACTAGAATATAAATATATGATGGATAAGAATAATCCAATTAATTTAAAACATGCTTTGTCAAATAATAAAAGATATTTAGATGATATTTTGGTCTTAAATTGTAAGGATTTCATTGATATTTCTAAAAATATATATCCATCAGAGCTTATTCTTGAGCCTAGTCATGGCGCTGGTCATGAAGATCATTTCTTAGATTTAAATATTAATATTTGTGATAATAATAAATTAAGTTTTAAAATGTATAATAAAACGGATGATTTTGATTTTGAAGTGATTAGTTTCCCTTTCCCTGAAAGTAATATACACTCAAATATCACATATTCAGCGTTTTTCTCACAGTTACTTCGTTATGCAAGGATTTGTAGTAATTATATTGATTTTAAAAATAGATGTAAAATCTTAAGCCAAAAATTGATATCAAGAGGTTTTTCTGCAAATAAATTAACTTGGCAATTTAAAAAATTTAGTTTTCATTATAACGAACTTTTAAATAAATATCAAAAGAATTATCTAGAAATACTTAAAGAAATTTTTAACTAATTTCGGAGGTTCGAGAAATGTTGTCACAGCGCCTTTTATTTTGAATTGTGTTTCTATTTGAGCGGAATTTTTAAAAAATTAGCCACATGGTAAAGATGAATTATATAATTGTTTAGTTCATTCAGGTTTTTTGCAATGTGTTAATATTTGTGATTTGGTAAAATTTATAATATTTAGTTTACCTATTGTTGCTAAAGGGAGGGATATATTAACAGGATAAGCTTGTTTTGGTTTTACTTGGTTGTTTTACATTTGTTGGTTTTTTTTTTCATATGCATGTATTTTGGAGGTGATACCTGACGCGGGGATGCCATGGATATTCTGTGGTAGCCACAACACTGTGCTGGGTAGGGAATTTAGAGTGGCGAAACCCTATATAGGCCAGTGTATTCTCCTGATGAGCCCTTATGTTGGGTGTTGCCTCTGAATTATTTGTCTATATTATTTTTTCTATTGTTTGGTAAATGACGACTTATACTTATTGACGACATGACTGCCTGTCCATGGATTATTCTTTATGGTTGATTGTGTGTGGCTATGCTGTTTGACCTATGTGATTGTATGGATAAGTAGGGTTAAGGCCTCATTCAAGTGCTGGTCTATATTAATCACTAATTTAGGAAAACAGTCTTCCTTTTCTCCTTCTGTCTCTCTTTTTTTTTTTTTTTTTTTTTTTTTTTTTTTTTTTTTTTTTTTTTTTTTTTTTTTTTTGTGTTTGTGCTGTAGCATTGGTGATTTCTCTTTTCATGATATTATTCCAGGTTGGATCCAGTGCAGGTGGAGAAAATTTTTTTAGTTTTCTCCCCGACAGACCTTTACCCTGGTCCAGGTTTTTAACCTGATATTGTTAATTATTGGTGAGATGGCACTTATGCAAATTTCATGTTCTTTCATCTTTTTGCTTATGTATTTATTGACCTATTGACCTTGGCATTTTTTTTGGACTTTGATTGTTGGATTTTGATTTGGATGTTGGTTTGTTTTGGATCTATTTTCAATAACTTTTTATGCAACAAAACACAAATATTAGCCTCGGAACTCGGAACGATTTTTTGAAAGTTAGTAAGTGTAAAAGTCGTTGTTTTCTTTGCCAAGATCATTTTGTCCCACGGACTTCTGTTAAAAGTACATTGTATAATAAAAATTTTGCATGCAAGTTACGTGGTAATGTTAATTGTAGAACAACCAATGTAATTTACCTATTAGAATGTAATAAATGCTGCCTACAATATGTGGGGGAAACAACTAATAATATATATAAAAGATTTTCTGGACACAAGACAACAGTTAATAATGAAAAAACTAATAACTATCTAGTTCAACATTGTAGTAATGGTAAATGTTCCATATCAGATATAACTGTCACAATTTTAGAAAATTTAGAATTAGAAAATTTAAATAAAGAAGAGAAGAATAATAGACTACGTAAACAGGAGGATTTCTGGATCCATACTCTTGGTACAGCTTATCCTTTTGGGTTAAATGATCGTGTAGCAAAATATGGTGACATGTCTCATGTTGTTGTTAAATGTATTGATGGTTTTATGGACCATCCTTCTTTTACTTGTCCTACTAAACGTAAAAAACGATCGAGAGGACATAGGAAGAATAATAGAAAAAATTAATTAGATGTACATATGCTTTCTATAGATCTATGCCAGCTACTTGAATCTAGGGGTATGATTTCTGTAATAAAGTGTCTAAATAATTTATCCAAGAGGAATTTAATCAAACTTTTCTGGATTGTTAAGAATAATACAGCTCTTGATTATAATTTTAAAGTAATATGTGATACAATTTGCATTCTAACTAAAACGAAATTTATTTCAAAAAAGAAAAAGTTCGATAAGATTAGTAATAAGGATAACAGATTATATTTACCTATTAATTTTACTTGTAAGCAGATTGAAGATATTAATTTACCAGAAATTTTAAATCAGCGGCATGTGAAACAGGCCCTTCCTAGTAATTTAAATTATAATGATAGTCCAGTTTTAACTTATAAATTTTCAAAAACTATTGGGCAAATTATTTTTAATTATAATTTAATACTAAAAAAACTAGATAGCGATATAAATTGGAAACCTGTTTGTAATTGTAAGCAAATTGGCCCATTTGTAAATCCTACTTACAAACATGTTATAACAGGGGACTTGTCAATAGTAAAGCAAGATGATCTTCAAATTATAATGAATAAAGGGGCAAATTTCCGTCTTTCTCATCATCTGAAACCATCGAGTGTTCTTGATGGCTTGGAAAATGATTTTGATTTATTTATTGATAAGTGGTGTAAGAAAGAGAATAAAAATAAAGAGAGTTTTCAAAGTTGGAAGAATTTAATTATTAGTAGAGTAAGAAATAAAATATATTCTAACTTAAAAAATAGTAACACTAAATCATTATTTTATAATGCGAAGATTAAACAAGCAATTGCTAATCTAAAGAATGAATTCGTAATTGTGCCAGTGGATAAAGCTAATAATAATTTTGCCATAATTTGTCAGAAGCTGTATTGTGATATCTTAAAAAGGGAGTTATGCACAACTAATGTTTATGAAAAGGTAAATATAGAGGATGAGCATTTAATTGAAAAGACTGAAGAAATACTTTTTAAAAATTTTAATATTAAAATAAATGACAATGATAAAAAGTTCCCTTTCCTATATTGGACTGTAAAATTTCATAAGAATCCCCCTAAACCACGGTTTATTGCTGGAGCAGCTAAATGTCCAACCCGCATTGCTGCTACTGACCTCTCTTTAATTTTAAAGGAAATTGTAAATAAACTTAAAACCTATTGTTCTGGTATTAAAAAATTTTCGAATTTTAATCCATATTGGAGTGTTAATAATTCACTGCAGGTGATAGATTCTTTAACAATGGTTTCAGCTAAAAGAATTGAGTCTTTCGATTTTGCGACAATGTATACTAATTTATCACTCAATTTAGTGTTTGATAATTTAAAAACTGTTATAAAGAAATCTTTCCTCTTATCTAGTAAAAGGTTCTTAAAAATAGACAGTTATAATAAAAAAGCCATATGGACAAACTGCTTTAATACTACAGTTAACTTGAGATGTTACAGCTTGGATATGATTTTTGAGTTATTGGAATTTGTTTTATACAATACTTATATAAGATTTGGGGGTGATTTGTACAAGCAAATTATGGGAATTCCCATGGGGGGGAATGCCAGCCCATTTATAGCTGACTTGTTTTTAAGTCAACTAGAATATAAATATATGATGGATAAGAATAATCCAATTAATTTAAAACATGCTTTGTCAAATAATAAAAGATATTTAGATGATATTTTGGTCTTAAATTGTAAGGATTTCATTGATATTTCTAAAAATATATATCCATCAGAGCTTATTCTTGAGCCTAGTCATGGCGCTGGTCATGAAGATCATTTCTTAGATTTAAATATTAATATTTGTGATAATAATAAATTAAGTTTTAAAATGTATAATAAAACGGATGATTTTGATTTTGAAGTGATTAGTTTCCCTTTCCCTGAAAGTAATATACACTCAAATATCACATATTCAGCGTTTTTCTCACAGTTACTTCGTTATGCAAGGATTTGTAGTAATTATATTGATTTTAAAAATAGATGTAAAATCTTAAGCCAAAAATTGATATCAAGAGGTTTTTCTGCAAATAAATTAACTTGGCAATTTAAAAAATTTAGTTTTCATTATAACGAACTTTTAAATAAATATCAAAAGAATTATCTAGAAATACTTAAAGAAATTTTTAACTAATTTCGGAGGTTCGAGAAATGTTGTCACAGCGCCTTTTATTTTGAATTGTGTTTCTATTTGAGCGGAATTTTTAAAAAATTAGCCACATGGTAAAGATGAATTATATAATTGTTTAGTTCATTCAGGTTTTTTGCAATGTGTTAATATTTGTGATTTGGTAAAATTTATAATATTTAGTTTACCTATTGTTGCTAAAGGGAGGGATATATTAACAGGATAAGCTTGTTTTGGTTTTACTTGGTTGTTTTACATTTGTTGGTTTTTTTTTCATATGCATGTATTTTGGAGGTGATACCTGACGCGGGGATGCCATGGATATTCTGTGGTAGCCACAACACTGTGCTGGGTAGGGAATTTAGAGTGGCGAAACCCTATATAGGCCAGTGTATTCTCCTGATGAGCCCTTATGTTGGGTGTTGCCTCTGAATTATTTGTCTATATTATTTTTTCTATTGTTTGGTAAATGACGACTTATACTTATTGACGACATGACTGCCTGTCCATGGATTATTCTTTATGGTTGATTGTGTGTGGCTATGCTGTTTGACCTATGTGATTGTATGGATAAGTAGGGTTAAGGCCTCATTCAAGTGCTGGTCTATATTAATCACTAATTTAGGAAAACAGTCTTCCTTTTCTCCTTCTGTCTCTTTTTTTTTTTTTTTTTTTTTTTTTTTTTTTTTTTTTTTTTTTTTTTTTTTTTTTTTTTTTGTGTTTGTGCTGTAGCATTGGTGATTTCTCTTTTCATGATATATATATATATTTATATATATATATATATATATATATATATATATATATATATATATATATATATATATATATATATATTATATAGGAGGAAACACACCCTAAAAGTCATAGAATCTTCACAAAAAATCACACCATCACATTCAGCGTTTCAGAGAACCCTATTGCAAAAATTTCATTCTGACAAAAAATTTTCTCAGGCTCGTATCTTTCGATGACAAAAACTAAATCTGATGAAACTTATATATTTAAAATCGGCATGAAAATCCAATTCTTTTGATGTATCTTTTAGTATCAAAATTCCGTTTTTTAGAGTTTCGTTTACTATTGAGCCTGGTTAATCTTTACTTCAAAATCCTTAATTCATAATTGCATTGTCAGTAACAATGTTGACGAACAAAATATAACATTTTTCTGATATGAACCTGCTCTTGAAACATGAACACAAGCTAAAATAATCGGATTGTTGTTTCAAGTTATAAGGAATTTGCATTAACTACGTCACTCAAAGGAATAGCGATTTACCATGTGTGGCTTTGTGCCAAATGAACAAAGGGTGTGAAATTGTGCAAAAAATAAAGGATTTACTTAAAAAATAAAGAAAAATAAAAATAGAAAAATTTAATAAAAAAAAGGATTTACTGTGAAATTGAGCAAAAAAGACTGGCTTTGTTTAGTTAACTACTGGATGCTTTGCTGTTATGGATGTAAGAAAACTGTGGAGAAAAACGTTGCAGGCCTCCAGAGTCCACTGGGCTACCCTACAAGAGTGATGTTTGCCAATGTCATTCGTGGGCTTGCCCACTTTAAGATACATCTCGTTTGTTATTTTGTTCTTTGATTTTTCTCCTGCTCTCGTTAATCCCGCAATCATACAAGCAACTCGACTTAGCACTGGCGAAATTTAACTATCCATTGTGGCCTATACGAATTCTAAAAATTACGAAAAATGATGGAAAGTGAATAAAGTATTTGATTTTCTGCTACGGGGATCATTACGAGCAAATTGTTTCTGAGAGTAATCTAGTACCGTATGAAAGCAATATCCAAGTAGCTTCTACTAAAACTGCGAAAAAACGTTAAATTCGCATTTGATGAACGTTAACGTTTTTCTGACATTTAAAGGCCAATTTCAAACGCATTTTCTGCCCTAAGAGTATCCGATGAAGCTTCTACATCACCCAATTCACATTCTGCTTTATTTACACGAATATTCGTTACAGAACAAAAGGTAGAAAAAACTAGAAAATATATTTGTTTCAGAGATATCTCGTTAGGTTTCTGCAAAGAGTAACACGAGAGCGAAATCTGGCCTTAAAGACTACTGAGACTATAATTAATGAGTTGTACAATTCTGTGTCATTGGAGTTCAATCCCATCTTAGACCGTATTGAACGAGAGCTGAAAGCATTTAGAATGCAAACCCTGAATCTGGAGAATCGAATCGAAAAAATCGAAGTCAAGCTTGACGACATAAATCAAGAAAATATCTTGGACAGTCTTGTTTTCAACAGTCTGAAACAAACGCCAGGAGCTGACCTTAAAACGACTTTGCTCAATGTCCTATCAACACTGACGGGTGTTACTGGTATCAGTTCTGGCGAATTATCGAACGTTTTCCGACGACAAAGTTGCCCCAGTATTAGTGCAATTTGCAAGCAAAGAAGTTGCTCGGAAATGCTTCTCACAGAAGTCTAAACTAGCTGATTCGGGCATCTTTGTGTCAGAATCCCTTACAAAGCAACGTCGTGATTTGCTAAATGCCGCATGGGATCGGTTTGGTGTCAAAAATGTATGGACTGACCGCGGTAACATACTAGTGAAGTCACCAGGTGAGCCGGCAGCGCGGAAAACAAGATCCCTTGGTGAATGCATTTTAAATAGTATTTGTGTTGTTTTTTCGTCGTTTTTTTTTCTTTCTCTTGTATTGCTTTTTTCTGTCCTTTTTCTTACTACTTTTTCGGTATTTTTTTTTTTTTTCATTATTACTCTCAAAAACTATCAATTCTCAGTCCTGCATTTTCTTTTCTTACTTTTTTTCATTTAGAGAATTTGTTGTGTTCGTGTATTTTCGCTATTTTTACTCTTTTCATTATTAATCTAAAAAATTGTTGATTCTCCGTCTTACACTCTTTTCTGTCTTTACTTATTATATGTTCTTGTCAATTGTTATACACTGATGCTATTTTTTTTTCGTGTCTTCTTTCTTATGTTTTTGCCGGAAAATTTGTTGCCATTACCTAGCCCTAATACTGAATCCACGATTATCTCCAAGCTATCACGGCGTATTCAGACAAAAGTGAGTACTAGATTGAACTTGCTTGTAATAATACATTAAATACATTAAATCATTCTGGTGGTTTTTCTGTCCTGGGTCGTCTTGAGCTTTTCGAAAAAGAGCCGTTAGATTTAGAAGAGGTATTGATTGAGGGAAGTGGGAATATGCGGCCAGACGATTATTTAGGGGTTGTTGATAAAAATAAGACTAAATATAGAAGTAGATTGTTTGGGCGGTTGGCTCTCAGTTGGGGTCGGTGAGCTCTCAGTTACATAGTTAAATATTCAAGACCCTTGTTCGTCTATTGATAAATTTAAATTCCTTCTTTGTGAGTCACATTCATCCTCTAAGTAATCGGATTATGTGAAACATTTTTTAATGATATTAATGCTTCATTGGTTGATATTCCAGGTTAAAGTATCATGGCAATTTGTGGATGATTTTAATATGCCTGATTTGGCGGGCCCCTCAAGGTTTTTTTTAAATACACAAAGAAACTATTGGGTAACAACTAAAGAAATCCTTATTTGGCGGGCACCTGAAGGTTTTTTCCTGGCCCTCGCGGCTTTTTAATTAATGAAAGAAACTATTTGGTAATTAACATGTACTTCGTTTAGAAAAAATACCTATCATGTAACATGCACCCGTATCTCTTAGAAAATATTCCCTACTACGTAACATGCACCTGCATAGGAAAGAAAACACCTGTGTCTTGCCCAAAGGAAATCACCATTAAACCTTCTACGTTATCTTAATTCATTAAAGGAAGAAAAGAGTAGTGGCTATGGGCCCATGTAAAAGTCTTATGGGGATACTACTCTAGTGAAGAAAATTTTCATTTGAAACTGGTTTGGGAATGGTAACCATGATCTCGAATAATCTTATTGGTAAACTTAAGATAAGGTAATCCTAAGATAGCCTGAAAAACCTAGAAAATAGTGTAAGATTGAAATGAAGACTGCACCAGGGAAATCATCACTGTAGAAGACCCGAAGCTAAAAAGTTGCAGCGGCCCACCTAGAGCAACAAGGATTTTTTTTCTTTTATGGAGAGCACCAATGTATTCTCTTTGTTTATTCTTGTTTTTTTTTATTGCAAGATTGATTTTTATTAAAAGATTCTTATTTTTAATATAGCACTTCATTCGTTTTTAGCCTTTTTCATTTTTTGTTTTAAATTGCTTGAGAGGATTTTGTTTAGAAATGTATAATTCTAGCAGCAGTTTTGTTCAAACTTGTGCCTGAGGAAAGGGGGTTCGCCCCTTAAATTGGTCCTAAGGCATCCTCAATGCATGCATTTTGACCTAGAAATATGCTTTCTAAGTGATTATAACCCCTCTCTCACAGATAACTCTTCCTTTACTGAGGGTTGAAAGCGTGCTTATCTATGCTAATCTGCTTGATGACCTTTCACTGATGGAAAGCAATAGACAACCAAACTTAGTGTTTTTCACCTATGGTCTTATACTCTCTTTAAAAGTGACTATAAAACACACACTGGAAAGCTGTGGAACTTCAAATTTTCATCAAATTAGTATTTTTTCAAACTTTCTTGAGCTTATCCCCCCTTTCTCCCTCTCTCAGGGGCCCATTCACCTTCGGCTTAAAACACCTACAGGCCCAGTTTAGAAAACAATATCTTACTTAGTCCCAGTGCCTTTTGTTAAATCTTGGGTGGTTTGTAATAAGCAATCAACCACCTTTTGTTGTTGTCTTTGAAGTTGCACCCCTCCCCCTCGTCAAAAAAATACCTGGAGTCAGGTGTTAATAAAATGGTGACAAAATAAAGGCAAAAAATGAATAACTTACGCCGGGTTCAATTCTGTAAGACACAGGTTGTCCATATTCTCTCCTTAGTTCATACATGGTATGATGGATCAAATCTGAGAAAAAAAAATTGATAAGGTTAGATTGTCATTTAAGTTCACCAAGTTTTTTTTTCTTATTTTTATTTTTTTTGTAGAAAAAGCACAAAATTACCAAAATCAGGCCATTTACATAAACCGAAACTAAAATTAGTTTTTGCTAATTTTCACAATCCCTTGCTCTTCACGCTAAAGCTTTTAATTGTTTTAAAAAGTAGAATTGTGGCAAAAAGTCAAACTTTAGCGTAAAGAGGTAGGGGTTGTGGAGGGAACAACCCATTTCATATACGGAGTAATTTCTGTTTGTTTTAAGTTTTAATGTCGCTCCTTACTTTCAGCTAAAAAAATTAGTTTTTTTCATTTAATTTCTGAACGTTTTTGAATTAATGCATGTTTGGTTTTGGCTCTCCGCACATAAATTATTAAAACGAAATTTGTATATTAATTCTTTTTTTGGCTAAATGGCTTTCTCTTAGTTTTGATCAGACGATTTTGAGAAATAAGGGGCGGAGAAGGCGGTCTAGTTGCCCTCCAATTTTTCGGTTACTTAAAAAGGCAACTAGAACTTTTAATTTTTAACGAACGTTTTTATTAGTAAAAAAAAAGGTAACTTAAGAATTAACTTACATAACAAACTTTCATAATCTTACATTTTTATTATGTATACGAGGGGGTTTGTACCCTCGTTAATACCTCGCTCTTTAAGCTGAATCGTAAGTTTTGTCCCAATTCTTTAAGAATGACCCCTGAATCAGAAAGGCCGTAGAATAAATAGTTGAAATTACTAAAAATACTTTAGCATAAAGAGCAAGGTATTTATCTCCTCCTAAATACCTCACTCTTTATGCTAAAGTATTTTTAGAACCCGTCATATGCGTAATAATCTCTGTTCGTTTCCCGTTTCAATGCTACTCCTTCCTTTTATTTGAAAAAACGTTTTCATGTTTATTTTTCATTGTTTTCTTATAGTAATGCTAGAAAATCCTGCACCCTTTTCATTTAATTTTTCTTCCCCCATGACTGATTCCTCCAAGGAAAGATCCTCCAACATAGCCCCCTCTCCCCAGCCCCACCCCCAAACAAAATAAAATCCCCCTGAAAACTTCTGTACACTTCCCAATAACCATTACTATATGTAAACACTGGTCAAAGTTTGTAACTTGCAGCCCCTCCCCCAGGGATTGTGGGGAGTAAGTCTTCCCCAAAGACATAGTTATTATGGTTTTCGACTGTGCATGGCTATCTCAAAATTTTGATCCTTTGACTTTGGGAAAATAATGAGCGTTGGAGGGGGCCTAAATGCCCTCCAATTTTTTTGGTCACTTAAAAAGGGCACTAAAACCTTTCATTTCCGTTAGAGTGAGCCCTCTTGCGACATTCTAGGACGACTTGGTCGATACGGTGACCTCTGGGGAAAAGAAAAAAAAACAAACAAATAAACAAGCACCCGTGATTTATATTCTGGCAAAAAATACAAATTCCACATTTTTGAATATATGAGCTTGAAACTTCTACAGTACGGTTCTCTGATACGCTGAATCTGATGGTGTCATTTTCAGCTTATTTTCAGGCCTCCTTCCACCAAACACATGATTGGCCCCGGGAAGGGTATCATAATGTTTCAAATAACCGGATAGCCAAAATGAAATATGACCACCTTTTTTACGTATCTCTGGACGGTGGGAAATTATCATAATATAGGGCCCTTGTCATTGGAGCTAGGTAATTTATGTTATCCTCGGCGGAATGGTGTTATATCCTATTATTTTTGGATTTAAGCCTATCATCCGTTAGCAAGGGATTATAGTTTCGTTACAGTAAATTAAATATAAAAAAACTAGTTTTTTTAACTGAAAGTAAGGAGCGACATTAACACTTAAAACGAACAGAAATTACTCCGTGTATAAAAGGGGCTGTTCCCTTCTCAACGCCCTGCTCTTGACGCTAAAGTTTGACTCTTTCTCTCAATTCTACTTTATTATTCTACAGTAAATCTAGAGTAAAACCTTTAGCGTAAAGAGCGGGGCGTTGATGAGGAAGCAGCCCCTTTCATAAACGAAGCAATTTCTGTTCGTTTTAAGTTTTAATGTCCCTCCTTACTTTCAGTTATTCTACGAATTTTAGGGGGTGTTTCCCGCTATTTTCTTAAATAAGGCAAATTTTCTCAGGATCGTAACTTTTGATGGGTAAGACTAAACTTGATGTAACTTATATATTAAAAATCAGTATTAAAATGCGATTCTTTTGATGTAGCTATTGATATCAAAATTCAATTTTTTAGAGTTTTGGTTACTATTGAGCCGGGTCGCTCCTTACTACAGTTCGTGGTAACGAACTGTAGTAAACCCTTGTCTTGAGATAAAATAAATAAAAACTAATCAAATTAAAAAAAAATAAATAAAAAAGACTTTGTGGAACCACTTGTTGTTTCTAACTGGCAAAACCCCTGTAATTACTGAACGAACGGAAGACAGGTTAATCGATTAATGTTGATTAATAGTATTTATAGTACATATCTTTTTATCTAATTCAGAAACCGAGCCGGTAAAACCGATACATTTACCGCCAAAGGGCGAGGTTTTAGAAGGTTAAAACTTCAGTAGTTTTAATGTCAGCAATTTCATCTTCCTCCATTCACTAATTTTCTTAATGATTTTTTATTAATCTGTTTTTTAATACTTTCAAAATACTTAATTCTGATGAGGAATTGAATTTTTAATCAAGAAGTTCAATAATAATCGAAAAAATAAAGATTAGAATTACTTAAATTTAATTAAGAGAAATTAGTCTTTTTAACATATTCTCATTAATTATATTGTTTTAATTGTCCAATATAAATAGTGATCCAATCCAACGGCGGCGCGTCACACCATGATTTTACAGATTTTATTTTTATTTACAAATAAACTGGAGAGAGAACCCCCCCCCCTTAAGACGGCTCTTCTCTTGATCTAAGAAATAACAGATATAAGTTTATAGCTATTGAGGAGAAAACTTTTGGTCGTGTTTTTCGGAACAATCCATTTTCGAGACGACTAGTATTTGTTCCATTCTTTTTTAGTGCGTTGGGGTCTTCTTAGCCTAAAGAATAGTGCAAGTCCATTGACAAATTAAGTTTTTGGGCCATTTCAGACCCCAATCATAGAATTTGTTAGTGATTAGGGTGACATAGGCCTTGAATTTTCGGATGCAAATTTAAAGCTGTTCGAGTGAAAAGTCTTTCGCACTTCATTCTTGTAAAAAAAAAAATATTGAGCTTCCCTTAGCTCGAAGACTCAATGATATACATTTATACATGGGCCAAAAGAAATTTTTGCCCTTTTTGGACTTCATAATTTAAGAGGTCGATACTACCCGCACAGAATGTTTTTTTGTATAATAGGGCTCCCATGCTGACGGGCCTTGCGAGTCAAGTTTGAAGCAAACAGCGTTACAAAGAATATTTCAGAGACAAAGAGTCTATGAGCTTATTTTCAGGCCTCCTTCCACCAAACACATGATTGGCCCCGGGAAGGGTATCATAATGTTTCAAATAACCGGATAGCCAAAATCAAATATGACCACCTTTTTTACGTATCTCTGGACGGTGGGAAATTATCATAATATAGGGCCTTTGTCATTGGAGCTAGGTAATTTATATTATCCTCGGCGGAATATTATTGGGCTTTCTTCCAATGTTTATTGATGCCATATGTTTATTGATGCGATATCATTAGGGGTTACTTTTATTAACTTACTTTTGTTAAATTACTTCACGCAAATCGGAACAGTGACTTAACAAGTGAGGACCTAAGAAAAATCTGCAGTATTACGCATTATGCTTTTTATTAAATAAAAAAAAAAAAAGTTTTTTCAACTGAAAGTAAGGAGCGACATTAAAACGAGCAGAAATTACTTCGTATATGAAAGGGGCTGCCTCCTCATCAACACCCCGCTCTTTACACTAAAGTTTGACTCTTTCTCTCAACTCTTCTTTTTAAAACAGTAAAAAAATTTAGCGTAAAGAGCGGGGCGTTGATGAGGAGGCGGCCCCTTTCATATACGAAGTAATTTCTGTTCGTTTTAAGTTTTAATGTCGCTCCTTACTTTCAGTTGAAAAAACTTGTTTTTTTTATTTAATTTCTGAATGTTTTTGAATCAATACATGTTTTGATTTTGGCTCTCCGCAGAGGAATTTGCATAATTTTTTTTTTTTTTTGCTAAATGGCTTTCTTATTATTTTGATCGAATGATTTTGAGAAAAAAAGAGCGGGGAGGAAGCCTAGTTGCCCTCCAATTTTTGGTTAATTAAAAAGCCAACTAGAACTTTTAATTTTTTACAAAACTTTTTATTAGTAAAAGATATACGTAACTTATAAATTAGCTTACGTAAAGAATTTTTTATTCTCATGTTTTTATTACATATATGAGAGGGTTCGCACCCTCGTCAGTACCTCTCTCTTTACACCAAATCTTAAATTTTGTCCCAATTCATTAAGAATGACCCCTGAATCACAAAAGCCGTAGAATAAATAGTTGACATTACTAAAAATACTTTAGCGTAAAGAGCGAGGTATTAGGAGGAGGTGAGCCCCTCATATGGGTAATAATTTCTGTTAGTTTTAAGTTTCAATGCTGCTCCTTACTTCCAGCTGAAAAAACTTTCATATTTATTTTTTCATTGTTTTTTTTTAAATAATGCTAGTAAATCCTGCGCTCCCTTCATGAAAATTTTCTTCCCCCATGACAAATTCCTCGATGGAAAGTTCCCCCAGTATATCCCCCTCTTCTCAACCACTCCCCCAACCAAAAAATCCTCGTGAAAACGCTTGTACACTTCCCAATAACCATTACTATATGTAAGCGCTGGTCAAAGTTTGTAACTTGTAGCCCCTCCCACGGGGACTGTGGAGGAGTAAGTCGTCTCCAAAGACATAGTTATAAGGTGTTTCGACTACGCTGAATAAAATGGCTATCTCAGAATTTTGATCCGTTGACTCTGGGAAAATAATTAGCGTGGGAGGGGGCCTAGGTGCCCTCCAATTTTTTGGTCACTTAAAAAGGGCACTAGAACTTTTCATTTCCGTTAGAATGAGCCCTCTCGTAACATTCTAGGACAACTGGGTCGATACGATCACCCCTGGGGGAAAAAAACAACAAAAAACAAACAAACAAATAAACACGCATCCGTGATCTGCCTTCTGGCAAAAAACACAAAATTCCACATTTTTGTAGATAGGAGCTTGAAACTTCTACTGTAGAGTTCTCTGTTACGCTAAATCTGATGGTGTAATTTTCGTTAAGATTCAATGACTTTTAGGGGGTGTTTTCCCGTATTTTCTAAAATAACGCAAATTTTCTCAGGCTCGTAACTTTTGATGCTTAATACTAAACTTAATGAAACGTATATATTTAAAATCAGCATTAAAATGCGATTCTTTTGATGTAGCTATTTGTATCAAAATTCCATTTTTTAGAGTTTTGGTTTCTATTGAGCCGGGTCGCTCCTTACTACAGTTCGTTACCACGAACTGTTTGATTATTGTTGATTAAGCTAACGGTCTTTTCTAAAATTCAACAGGAAACACAGAACTAGAAAACGTGCCTTATTAAAGGTAATAACATTAAGCTTAATGTTTTATTAACATTATGCTGATTGATAATTATTAACATTAATGCTGACTTGTGGTAGTTTTACGTTGCCTTATTAAAGGTAATAACATTAAGCTGATTAAGAGCCGTGTCAAATAAAATCGTTTCTTTTAATTAAATAAAAGGTAATTGCTGACACATACAGAACGAAGCGAAGAATATAAAAGACCACCAAAAAAAGAACAAGTTAGTTTGAGGTGTAAACCATGATCTTCTTTTGTGTTTTTTCGTTTATTCTAATTTCAAGAATTTGTGCACAAGCCTCGAAACATACCATAGAAATTGACTACAATGAACTGAAGGATCATATGACCTTTTTCAAAAAATTTTCTGACCAACTTTATGTTGCCATATCTAGCAGTGGCAAAATAGAGTTTCAATTGGCATTATGGCCTCTCACGGCATTTATCTCAGGAATATAGAAAGGGATTTAGGAGGGTGCAGCACCACTCATATATGGAATAATTTTTATCTTTTTCTGTTAATTTTGTCTTTCGCTTGCTCTGTACTTTAAGTTACAAAAACTCATTTTTTAAAATTTCGATTTCTGTTTGTTAATCAGATCATGCCGGAAAATCCGACTCCCTCAAGGTGGTTTCAGGTACCGTCCCCTCTCCCCACTCTGCGCCCTCCGACACTCTTTCATAACAAGTGATTGCAAATTAAAAAAGCTTAGTATTCTTATTAAACGGCCATTGTGTTTCAGGAGTCGTTCTTAGAGAATTGGGACAAAAAGTAAAACTTGCTTAAAGAGCAAGGTCTTGTGGAGGGAGAAACCCCTTTCATATACATTATAATTTCTGTTCGTTTCAGTTTTGATGTTGCCCCTTACTTTTAGTTCAATAATTTTAAATTAATTTCAGATCACTTTTAATACAACCGAGAAATCCAGCTCCCCCTCCACGAAAAATTCCTTCACCCACGGAAAAAGTCCACCGTGGAAAGTTGTTTTCATGCAAAGATGTCCTCCCCCCCTTTTCAGGAGAATTCCCCTAAGACAATTCCTTTCTAGCTGAAAATTCCACCCAGAAAGTTTCTTGTAGATGATCTAGGGTGAAAAATTTTCTTAGCGCACTTTCTTTAATCACTTCTTTTAATCACTTTAATCTCTTTAATCACACGGGAAAATCACTTTAATTTCTGAATGTTTTTAAAATAATGTCGGTAATCCCCTTCTCGGTGGAAAAGTTTCCCAGAACAAAACCAGCAAAGGGGTTTCTCCAGCCAAGGTTCTTAGGGGGAAGGGGCACAAAAGAAACTTAAAAAACGCATCAAAACTGTGAAACTGATATCTACTCCCTTACGATTTCTGGGAATATTTCCGGTCTACCCTGTTATTGTGAAAATAAAGAAAAACACAAAACCCTAAAATGATCAGAATTTATTCCTTAGAGGAGGAGAACTGTCCATTCCTCATCCACTCCTCCACCTCAAGGTTGCACCTTCGGAATGTGGTCATTGGATCAGATATTGAAATTTCTAGTCCTTGACATTAATGGCCCATTACAACAATCCCTTGACATTACGGCTATTTGCACCAAGAAGTAAAAAAACAAAAAACATTACATTCATTTCAGCACTCATTTCCTTAATGTCAATACAACGTAAGGTATTTCACTCGATGAGATTCATAAAATGACTGAATCTGGACTGAAACTCCATACAAAAATCTTAAAGCATCAAGGTACGAATCAGGTAAATTGAAATTAAAACGTTCACACCAGTGGAATATTACACTCATGTATGAATCATATTTGATAAATTTTAACCACGTGCTACCTCTATTCATCGAATTAGGCAGAAAGGCATAACTTAAAGAGTGGCAACTGCCACTGGTGCTGACAAAAAAACTATCAACGTATTCTAGCGTTGGCGGAGAGATTTCCAAGCGCAATCTAGCGTAGTGAAATTGGTAAAATTTGGGTAGCAATGAAATGTCTGCTCTCAATTTCTAAAAGAAAATAATCACAAAGCTGGAAAAAATGTCAGGTACCCTTATTCTTTACAAGCCACTTTACCCACCTTCAATAAAAAATATTTTCCTTTAAATTCCAGCTTGATCGCCATTGGACAAAACAAGGCATACTTACCAAACTACACACAAGAATCTTCACCTATTGACATGAGACCATATGACATGAGATATTAACTGCATACAAACTATAATGAGCAATAGTCGCTTGAATTTAGGCAAAAAGTAAAAACGAACAAACACAATTTATACATACATATATATTGCTTATATATATATATATATATATATATATATATATATATATATATATATATATATATATATATATATACATATATATATACATATATATATATATATATATAAATACAATATATATATATATATACATATATATATATATATATATATATATATATATATATATATATATATATATATATATATATATATATATACATATATATATATATACATATATATATATACATATATATATATATATATATATATATATATATATATATATATATATATATATATATATATACATAATATCTATATATATACATAATATATATAATAATATATATATATATATATATATATATATATATATATATATATATATATATATATATATATATATATATATATATATATATATATATATATATATAATATATATATATATATATATATATATATATATATATATATATATATATATATATATATATATATATATATATATATATATATATATATATATATATATATATCTATATATATAAAAATAAGTTGTCTGTGGATCTGTGGATGGATCAGGTGACGTCACCTGAAAAAACTGGATCAGGTGACGTCAAAACTGAAAAAACTAAAAAAAGGCAAAAAACTACAAATAAAACTAAAAACTAATAAAAAAAATAAAAAAGCTAAAAAACTAAAAAAACTAAAAAAAGGCAAAAACTACAAAAAAAAACTAAAAACTAATAAAAAAGCTAAAAAACTAAAAAAACTAAAAAAAGGCAAAAACTACAAAAAAACTAAAAACTAATAAAAAAAATAAAAAAGCTAAAAAACTAAAAAAACTAAAAAAAGGTAAAAAACTAAAAAAACTAAAAACTAAAAAAAAATAAAAAAAAAGGAAAAAACTGAAAAATAAGCTAAAATAAAGGTAAAAACCAATAAAAAACTAAAAAAAAACTGAAAAAAAACTAAAAAAAAAGGCAAAAACTACAAAAAAAAAACTAAAAACTAATAAAAAAAGTAAAAAAGCTAAAAAACTAAAAAAACTAAAAAAACTAAAAAAAGGTAAAAAACTAAAAAAAATAAAAAATAAAAAAAACTAAAAAAAAAGGAAAAAACTGAAAAATAAGCTAACATAAAGGTAAAAACCAATAAAAAACTAAAAAGAAAAAAAGGAAAAAACTAAAAAAAATTTTCATCTAAAAAACTAAAAAAAACTAAAAAAGGTAAAAACTAAAAGAACTAAAAAAGAAAAAAATAAATGACGACACTCAAAGAGAAAGCGACCAGGACAAAAGGAATGTTCGATTAGCAATCAACAAAGCACCGGGACACAGGGAGTATAAATGACGACCAGGACATAAGTAAAAAAAAAAATTAACAAAACTAAAAAGAAGGTAAAAACTACAAAAAAACTAAAAAGAAAAAAAACTAAAAACTAATAAAAAAACTAAAAAATCTAAAAATCTAAATAAACTAAAAAAGAAAAAAAAAGGAAAAAAATAAAGGAGAAAAACAAAACTAAAAAACGAATGTATATACAGACCGGTACACCGGGATACAAATGACGACCGGGACACAGGGAATATAAATGACGACCGGGACACAGGGACACAACTACAACGGGGACACCGGGGGAAACAGGGGGATATAAATGACGACCGGGACAAAAAAACTAAAAAGAAAAAAAAACTAAAAACTAATAAAAAAACTAAAAAATCTAAAAATCTAAATAAGTTAAAAAAGAAAAAAAAGGAAAAAAATAAAGGAGAAAAACAAAACTAAAAAACGAATGTATATACAGACCGGGACACCGGGATACAAATGACGACCGGGACACAGGGAATATAAATGACGACCGGGACACAGGGACACAACTACAACGGGGACACAGGGGGAAACAGGGGGATGTAAATGACGACCGGGACACCGGGACAGGGAATGGTCGATTAGCAATCACCATCAACAAAGCTCAAGGGCAATCATTAGAATCATGAGGTATAGATCTGAATACAGATTGTTTTCCCATGGACCATTATATGTTGCATGTTCAAGAGTCGGTAAACCTGACAATCTATTTATATGCAAAGACAATGGGACAGCAAAGAATGTTGTATATTCGCAAGTTTTACGTAGTTAAAACCATATATATATATATATATATATATATATATATATATATATATATATATATATATATATATATATATATATATATATCTATCTATATTCACAGGTGGGACATAGGGACACAACTACAATGGCGCGTAACTATTATGGCGCGTAACGACTTACGCACGCGGGGGGGCTTGGGGGGGCGCGAAGCGCCCCCACCAACTAGGTGTTGGGGTGGCGCGAAGCGCCACCCCAACAGCTAGTATATATATATATATATATATATATATATATATATATATATATATATATATATATATATATATGGTGTTGTGCTGAAGACGGCCCATGGGCAAAGGGCTGAAATATTCACTCAATTGAATTCCACTATCTTAAGAAAATTTCCGTTTTGTTTCTAAGTTGTGTTCGTTTGTTAAGGAAAGGGAGTGTGGTCTTCTTCGCTATTTACATTTAGCTTATGGGGAGCAGTTGACCTATCATATCTTTTATTTTATTAGTTTAGGTAAAAAAAATGCTAATATTATCGATCAACTAAAATTCTTAATATCCTGCAGAATCCAATCACTCCTTCGTAAGTTAAAAATACCTCACTTTTTTCTAATTATTCAGAATTAACCTTCCCCCAACTCCCCCAAAGAGAGCGGATCGGTTCTGGTTATGTCGATCACGTATCTAGGACTTGTGCTTATTTTCTCCCCAAGCTTCATCCCGATCCCTCCACTCTAAGCGCTTTCCAATATTTTAGGTCCCCCCAAACTCCCCCCAATGTCAACGAACCGGTCGGGATTTAAAATAAGAGCTCTGAGACACGATATCCTTCCAAACATCAAATTTCATTAAGATCTAATCACTCCATCATAAGTTAAAAATACCTCATTTCTTCTAATTTTTCGCAATTGACCCTCCCCCAACTCCTCCAAAGAGAGCAAATCTGTTCCGGTTATGTCAATAGGACTTGTGCTTATTTTTCCCAAATTTTCCCACCAAGTTTCATTCCGATCCCTCCACTTTCATAACAAGTGACTGCAAATTAAAAAAAAACATACTATTCTTATTAAACAGCAATTGTGTTCCAAGAGTCGTTCTTAGGGAACTGGGACAAAAAGTAAAACTTGCGTAAAGAGCAAGGTCTTGAGAAGGGGAAAACCCCTTTAATATAAGTAATAATTTGTGCTCGTTTCAGTTTTTATGTAGCTCCTTACTTTCAAATCGAGAATTCTTTTTAAATTAATTTCAGAAGGAGCCTTTTCCTCCTCAACGCCCCGCTCTTTATGCTAAAGTTCGACTCTTTCTCTTAACTCTATTTTTAAAACAGAGAGAAACTTTAGCGTAAAGAGCGCGGTGTTAAGGAGGAAAAGCCCCTTTCATATACGGAGTAACTTCTGTACGTTTTAAGTTTTAATGTTGCTCCTTACTTTCATTTTAAAAAAAGTTTTTTTTATTTAATTTCTGGACGTTTCTGAATTAATGCATGTTTTGATCTTGGCTCTCTGCACATAAATAATCAAAAAAAAAATTCATATTAATGAATTGCGATTAATCGGAAAATTTTGAGAAAAAGGAGTGAGGGAGGAGGTCTAGTTGCCCTCCAATTTTTTGATTTCTTATAAAAGCAACTAGAATTGTTAATTTTTTACAAATGTTTTCATTGGTAAAAAATATACGTAACTTACGAATTAACATACGTAACGAACTTCTATATTCGTTTGTTTTTATTGCGTATGTGAGGGTGTTCAAACCTCGTCGATACCTCGCTCTTTACAGTAAAGCTTAAATTTTGTCCCAATTCCTTAAGAATGACCTCAGAACTACAAAGGCCGTATAATAAATAGTTGAAATTACTAAAAATACTTCAGCGTAAAGAGTGAGGTATAACGAGGAGGTAAACCCCTCATATTCGTAATAATTTTTGTTCGTTTTAAGTTTTACTGCTGCTCTTTACTTTCAGTAAAAAAAGAACTTTCATTTAAAACTTTCATTGAAATTCTCTTCCCCCATGAGAAGTTTCTCCATGGAAATATCCTCCAACTTAACCCCCCCCCCTCAAAAAAAAATCCCCCTGAAAATGTCTGTACACTTCCCAGTAACCATTACTATATGCAAACACAGGTCAAAGTTTGTAACTTGCAGCCCCTCCCAAAGGGACTGCGGGGGAGTAAGTTGTCCCTAAAGGTATAGTTATTAGGTTTTTCGACCATGGTGAATTAAATGGCTATCTCAGAATTTTGATCCGGTGACTTTTGGGAAAAAATGAGCGTGAGAGGGGGCCTAGGCGCCCTCCAATTTTTTTGTTCACATAAAAAGGGCACTAGAACTTTTAATTTCCGTTAGAATGAGCCCTCTCGCGACATTCTAGGACCTCTCAGTTGATACGATCACCCCTGGGAAAAAAACCAAATTAACACACATCCATGATCTGTCTTCTGGCAGAAAATACGAAATTCCACATTTTTGTAGATTTTATAACTGATCTTGATGAAACTTATATATTTAAAATCAGTATTAAAATGCGATTCTTTTGATGTAACTATTGGTATCAAAATTCCATTTTTTAGAGTTTCGGTTACTATTGAACCGGGTCGCTCCTTATTACAGTTCGTTACTACGAACTGTTTGATCAAAAATTTTTCTAATTAATTTCAGATCGCTTTTAGTAACACCGAGAAATCCGGCTTCCCCTTCCATGAAAAATTCCCTCACCCACGGA
This sequence comes from Artemia franciscana, assembly GCF_032884065.1. Lineage (NCBI taxonomy): Eukaryota > Metazoa > Arthropoda > Branchiopoda > Anostraca > Artemiidae > Artemia > Artemia franciscana. The sequence continues at coordinate 3,865,160 of NC_088881.1, read as the reverse complement.
AAAAGTCCACCAATGAAAGTTGTTTTCATGTAAAAACGCCCTCCCTCCTTTTCAGGAAAATTCCCAAAAGACAATTCCTTTCTAGCTGAAAATTCCACCCAGAAAATTTCTTATAGATGATCTACGGTAAAAAATTTTCTTAGCGCACTTTCACTTGAAAATCACTTTAATTTCTGAATGTTTTTAAAATAAAGCCGGTAATCCCCTTTTCAGTGGAAAAGTTTCCCAGAAAAAAGCAGCAAAAGGGTGTTTTCCAGCAAAGGTTCTTAGGGAGGAGGGCACAAAAGAAACTTTAAAAAACGCATCAAAACTGTGAAACTGACATCTACTCCCTTACGATTTCTGGGAATATTTCCGGTCTACCCTGTTATTGTGAAAGTAAAGAAAAACACAAAACCCCAAAATGAGCAGAATTTATTCCGTAGAGGAGGAGGACTGTCCCTTCCTAATACACACCTCCACCTCAAGGTTGCACCTTCGGAATGTGCTCATTGGATCAGATATTGAAATTTCTAGTCCTTTTCGTGGGAGGTGGAATTTTCAGGGGGGATCCGAGGAGGGCTTCTAAGAGGTGTTTTTCGCAGGGGTATTTTATCCAGTGGGTGGGTATTTTCCAGGGAGGTTAACGCCGGCCACCGAAAAAGAACAAGCTACGATAAAACAAAGAACGCTAATTTTGTAACAAAAAATACTTGTCAAACATAAAAAGCAGATAAAAAGGCTGTGATATCATGTGAAAATAAAAAGCAGATAAAAAGAAGAAAAGAACAGAAACATATAACAATGAGAAAAAAGGGATTGCGAATAATCAAGTGAGGAGGAGAAGGTGAAAATCAGAACTGTTCATCATTAAAACTAAAAGTAATTAAAATATAACCTGTATTAGGCTGGACTCTTATTACCTGGATTTAGTTGGAGTAGCTTAAATACATTTGATTTTCTTTTGTTGAGCAGGAGGGGGGGTCAATTGTATTTGGTTTTACTTTTTAAAAATGTTGCTTTTAGTTTTCATATCTCTTTTGCATTATTCTTGTTGTTCCATTCTTCTGGTTTCGTATTGCTTTTGTTTTTATTCTTTCGTTGTATTAATATAAATGAATAAATAGATCATAAAACGAGTACAGCTTAAATTGAATTGCAAATCAAGCTTAAAACGAACAAAAATATTTTACTATTGTAGCATAAAGGAAACCCAAACCGAACAGAAACTAAATAAACAATCATAGCCAACATACATACACCATGTACTAACATAAATGAATAAATAAACCTTAAAACGAGTAAACTATTTAATTGAATATGCGAATCAAGATTGAGACAAAGAAAAATCAACTCAAAGAAGAGTATGGATATTGCCTCCTTCCTCAAATGTAAAAGTCTACAGCCTACTGCGTTTTTGGCGCTTCACAGAAAGCAAATCATATTACAAATACTCTCTGTTCCAGTTATTACAGCACTGAAATGAAAATACAAATTACATTATTCAAATTTTACTTATTGTGTTTTATTTATTATAAAAATAATTTAAATACGAGATTAAATATAATATAATATATTAAATAATATTAATATAATAAAGACTTTTCTATTTCATTTATTCAGTTATTATTAAACCTTTAGCCTCCTTATAGCATATTAAACACTAAATGCATATTAAATGCGTTCAATACAATAGAGGCAATTAGATTAGATGTTTCTCCTTGCACTATAAAAAGATTCTATTCAGATGCCTATGCAACACTATGCCACTAGCCCACTATGCCACTGCGCGTGTGGAAGGTTCTATGGAATCGATGAAATCAGGTTCCAATCAAGGTTTTTAACCTGTTGGTAAAATAGGTGCTGACTTTAACTGAACTAGATTATTATCAAACAGTTCGTGGTAACGAACTGTAGTAAGGAGCGACCCGGCTCAATAGTAACCAAAACTCTAAAAAATTGAATTTTGATATCAATAGCTACATCAAAAGAATCATGTTTTAATGCTGATTTTAAATATATAAGTTTTATCAAGTTTAGTCTTACCCATCAAAAGTTACGAGCCTGAGAAAATTTGGCTTATTTAAGAAAATAGGGGGAAACACCCCCTAAAAGTCGTGTGATCTTAACGAAAATGACACCATCAGATTCAACGTATCAGAGAACCCTACAGTAGAAGTTTCAAGCTCCTATCTACAAAAATGTGGAATTTTGTATTTTTTGCCAGAAGACAAATCACGGGTGCGAGTTTATTTGTTTGTTTTTTTTTTTTTTTTTCTCAGGTGACATCGTATCGACCAAGTGGTCCTAGAATGTCGCAAGAGGGCTCATTGTAACGGAAATGAAAAGTTCTAGTGCCATTTTAAGTGACCAAAAAAATTGGAGGGCATCTAGGCCCCCTCCCACGCTCATTTTTTTCCCAAAGTCAATGCATCAAAATTTTGAGATAGCCATTTTGTTAAACATAGTCAAAAACCATAATAACTATGTCTTTGGGGATGATTTACTCCCCCACAATCCTTGGGGGAGGGGCTGCAAGTTACAAACTTTGACCAGTGTTTACATATAGTAATGGGCTGAGAAGAGGGGGCTATGTTGGAGGATCTTTCCTTGGAGGAATCTGTCATGGGGGAAGAAAAATTCAATGAAAAGGGCGCAGGATTTTCTAGCATTACTATAAGAAAACAACGAAAAATAAACATGAAAACTTTTTTCAAATGAAAGGAAGGAGTAGCATTGAAACATAAAACGAACAAAGATTATTACGCATATGAGGGGTTCTAATAATACTTTAGCATAAAGAGCGAGGTATTTAGGAGGAGATAAATACCTCGCTCTTTATGCTAAAGTATTTTTAGTAATTTCAACTATTTATTCAACGGCCTTTCTGATTCAGGGGTCATTCTTAAAGAATTGGGACAAAACTTACGATTTAGTGTAAATAGCGAGGTATTAACGAGGGTACAAACCCCCTCGTATACATAATAAAAATATAAGGTTATGAAAGTTTGTTACGTAAGTTAATTCTTAAGTTACGTATCTTTTTACTAATAAAAACGTTCGTTAAAACTTAAAAGTTCTAGTTGCCTTTTTAAATAACCGAAAAATTGGAGGGCAACTAGGCCTCCTTCTCCACCCCTTATTTCTCAAAATCGTCTGATCAAAACTAAGAGAAAGCTATTTAGCCAAAAACGAATTAATATACAAATTTAATTTTAATAATTTATGTGCGGAGAGCCAAAACCAAACATGCATTAATTCAAAAACGTTCAGAAATTAAATAAAAAAAAACTAAATTTTTTAGCTGAAAGTAAGGAGCGACATTAAAACTTAAAACGAACAGAAATTACTCCGTACATGAAATGGGTTGTCCCCACCGCAATCCCTCGCTCTTTACGCAAAAGTTTGACTCTTTGCCACAATTCTACTTTTTAAAACAATTAAAAGCTTTAGCGTAAAGAGCGAGGGATTGCGGAAGGGACAACCCATTTCATATACGGAGTAATTTCTGTTCGTTTTAAGTTTTAATGTCGCTCCTTACTTTCAGCTAAAAAAATTAGTTTTTTTTTTATTTAATTTTGACTACAAAATTGCAGCAGTCTAGAATCGTTGTTATGCTTTTTTCTTTCTAACGCCAAATTTACCATGATTTTATCTACGATTTTCGACACTTGGTGATGCTCTTCGATCAACAAGAGTTGAAGTCGAGCACAAGTAATCTCAGGCCTATTACTTCCAGCTCATAATGTACTCATGCCAGCAAATATTTTACAAATATAAGGGGCAATCCATAATAGGCGAACTGACAAGGAAGAGATTGTTCGACCCCAAAAAGCCCACGAAAACACACTAACCCAAGATAAATTATCAAATTTTCGACACTTGGTGATGCTCTTCGATTTGATGTGAAGCAAAAGTAATCTCAGGCCTATTACCTCCAGCTCATTATCTACTCAAGCCAGCAGATATTTTACAACAATAAGGAGGCAATCCATAATAGGCGAACTGACAAGGAAGAGATTGTTCGACCCCAAAAAGCCCACGAAAACACACTAACCCAAGAAAAATTATCAAATTTTCGACACTTGGTGATGCTCTTCGATTTGATGTGAAGCAAAAGTAATCTCAGGCCTATTACCTCCAGCTCATTATCTACTCAAGCCAGCAGATATTTTACAACAATATGGAGGCAATCCATAATAGGCGAACTGACAAGGAAGAGATTGTTCGACCCCAAAAAGCCCACGAAAACACACAAACCCAAGAAAAATTATCAAATTTTCGACACTTGGTGATGCTCTTCGATTTGATGTGAAGCAAAAGTAATCTCAGGCCTATTACCTCCAGCTCATTATCTACTCATGCCTGCAGATATTTTAAAACAATAAGGAGGCAATCCATAATAGGCAAACTGATAAGGAAGAGATTGTTTGACCCCAAAAAGCCCACAAAACACACAAACCCAAGAAAAATTTTCAAATTTTCGACACTTGGTGATGCTCTTCGATTTGACGTGAAGCAAAAGTAATCTCAGGCCTATTGCCTCTAGCTCATTATCTACTCATGCCTGCAGATATTTTACAACAATAAGGAGGCAATCCATAATAGGCATACTGATAAGGAAGAGATTGTTCAACCCCAAAAAGCCCACGAAAACACACAAACCCAAGAAAAATTATCAAATTTTCGACACTTGGTGATGCTCTTCGATTTGACATTAAGCAAAAGTAATCTCAGGCCTATTACCTCCAGCTCATTATCTACTCATGCCTGCAGATATTTTACAACAATAAGGAGGCAATCCATAACAGGCAAACTGATAAGGAAGAGATTGTTCGACCCCAAAAAGCCAATGAAAACACAAAAACCCAAGAAAAATTATCAAATTTTCGACACTTGGTGATGCGCTTCGATTTGACGTGAAGCAAAAGTAATCTCAGGCCTATTACCTCCAGCTCATTATCTACTCGTGCCTGCAGATATTTTACAACAATAAGAAGGCAATCCATAATAGGCGAACTGACAAGGAAGAGATAGTTCGACCCCAAAAACCCCACGTAAACACACAAACCGAAGAAAAATTATCAAATTTTCGAAACTTGGTGATGCTCTTCGATTTGAGGTGAAGCAAAAGTAATCTCAGGCCTATTACCTCCAACTCATTATCTACTCATGCCTGCAGATATTTTACAACAATAAGGAGGCAATCCATAACAGGCGAACTGACAAGGAAGAGATTGTTCGACCCCAAAAAGCCCACGAAAACACACAAACCCAAGAAAAATTATCAAATTTTCGACACTTGGTGATGCTCTTCGATTTGACGTGAAGCAAAAGTAATCTCAGGCCTATTACCTCCAGCTCATTATCTACTCATGCCTGCAGATATTTTACAACAATAAGGAGGCAATCCATAATAGGCGAACTGACAAGGAAGAGATTGTTCGACCCCAAAAAGCCCACGAAAACACACAAACCCAAGAAAAATTATCAAATTTTCGACACTTGGTGATGCTCTTCGATTTGATGTGAAGCAAAAGTAATCTCAGGCCTATTACCTCCAGCTCATTATCTACTCATGCCTGCAGATATTTTACAACAATAAGGAGGCAATCCATAATAGGCGAACTGACAAGGAAGAGATTGTTCGACCCCAAAAAGCCCACGAAAACACACAAACCCAAGAAAAATTTTCAAATTTTCGACACTTGGTGATGCTCTTCGATTTGACATGAAGCAAAAGTAATCTCAGGCCTATTACCTCCAGCTCATTATCTACTCAAGCCAGCAGATATTTTACAACAATAAGGAGGCAATCCATAATAGGCGAACTGACAAGGAAGAGATTGTTCGACCCCAAAAAGCCCACGAAAACACACTAACCCAAGAAAAATTATCAAATTTTCGACACTTGGTGATGCTCTTCGATTTGATGTGAAGCAAAAGTAATCTCAGGCCTATTACCTCCAGCTCATTATCTACTCAAGCCAGCAGATATTTTACAACAATATGGAGGCAATCCATAATAGGCGAACTGACAAGGAAGAGATTGTTCGACCCCAAAAAGCCCACGAAAACACACTAACCCAAGAAAAATTATCAAATTTTCGACACTTGGTGATGCTCTTCGATTTGATGTGAAGCAAAAGTAATCTCAGGCCTATTACCTCCAGCTCATTATCTACTCATGCCTGCAGATATTTTAAAACAATAAGGAGGCAATCCATAATAGGCAAACTGATAAGGAAGAGATTGTTCGACCCCAAAAAGCCCACAAAACACACAAACACAAGAAAAATTTTCAAATTTTCGACACTTGGTGATGCTCTTCGATTTGACGTGAAGCAAAAGTAATCTCAGGCCTATTGCCTCTAGCTCATTATCTACTCATGCCTGCAGATATTTTACAACAATAAGGAGGCAATCCATAATAGGCAAACTGATAAGGAAGAGATTGTTCAACCTCAAAAAGCCCACGAAAACACACAAACCCAAGAAAAATTATCAAATTTTCGAAACTTGGTGATGCTCTTCGATTTGACATTAAGCAAAAGTAATCTCAGGCCTATTACCTCCAGCTCATTATCTACTCATGCCTGCAGATATTTTACAACAATAAGGAGGCAATCCATAACAGGCAAACTGATAAGGAAGAGATTGTTCGACCCCAAAAAGCCAATGAAAACACAAAAACCCAAGAAAAATTATCAAATTTTCGACACTTGGTGATGCGCTTCGATTTGACGTGAAGCAAAAGTAATCTCAGGCCTATTACCTCCAGCTCATTATCTACTCGTGCCTGCAGATATTTTACAACAATAAGAAGGCAATCCATAATAGGCGAACTGACAAGGAAGAGATAGTTCGACCCCAAAAACCCCACGTAAACACACAAACCGAAGAAAAATTATCAAATTTTCGACACTTGGTGATGCTCTTCGATTTGAGGTGAAGCAAAAGTAATCTCAGGCCTATTACCTCCAACTCATTATCTACTCATGCCTGCAGATATTTTACAACAATAAGGAGGCAATCCATAATAGGCGAACTGACAAGGAAGAGATTGTTCGACCCCAAAAAGCCCACGAAAACACACAAACCCAAGAAAAATTTTCAAATTTTCGACACTTGGTGATGCTCTTCGATTTGATGTGAAGCAAAAGTAATCTCAGGCCTATTACCTCCAGCTCATTATCTACTCGTGCCTGCAGATATTTTACAACAATAAGGAGGCAATCCATAATAGGCGAACGGACAAGGAAGAGATTGTTCAGCCCAGAAAAGCCCACAAAAACATACAAACCCCAGGAAAATTATTCTTTAATCAGAATTTTACCGCAGTTTTTTCCACGGTATTCGACACTTGGCGATGCTCTTTGATCAACAAATGTTGAGGTTAAGCACAAGTAATCTCGGGCCTATTAACTCCAGCTCATGATGTATTCATGCCAGCAAATATTTTACAACAATAGGGGGACAATACATAATAGGCAAACTGACATGTAAGAGATTGTTCAGTACCAAAAAGTCCACGAAAACATACAAGCCCCAGAAAATTATCTTTTAGCCAAAATTTTACCGCAGTTTTATCCAAGGTTTTTAACACTTGATAATGCTTTGTGATCAGCAAGAGTTGACATCGAGCACAAGTAATCTTAGCCTTTTACCTCTAGCTTATATTAACCCCACGAAAATTATCCTTTAATTAAATTTTACCGCCGTTATATCCACAGTTTTCGACACTTGGTAATGCTCTTCAGTCAACACGAGTTGACGTTAAGCACGAGTAATCTCAGGCCTATTACCTCTACCTCATTATGTACTCATGGCAGGAAATATTTTACAACAATAAGGAGGCAATCTATAATAGGCAAATTGACAAGGAAGAGATTCTTCAGCCCCAGAAAGCCCAAAAAAAAATACAAACCCCAGGAAAGTTATCCTTAATCAAAATTTTACCGCAGTTTTATACATGGTTCTCGACACTTGGTAATGCTCTTGAATCAACAAGAGTTGGCGTTGATCACAAGTAATCTCACGCCTATTACCTCCAGCTCATTATTTACTCATGCCAGCAAATATTTTACAACAATAAAAAGGCAATCCATAATAGGCAAACTGACAAGAAAGGGATTGTTTAGCCCAAAAAAGCCCACAAAAACATACAAAGCCCAGGAGAATTATCATTGAATCAAAATTTTACAGGTATTTTATCCACGGTTTTCGACACTTGGTGATGCTCTTCGATCAACAAGAGTTGAAGTCGAGCACAAGTAATCTCAGGCCTATTACTTCCAGCTCATAATGTACTCATGCCAGCAAATATTTTACAACAATAAGGGGGCAGATAATGAGTAGATACCATTTCTGAAATTTTTATGTACATTATTTTGCTTTTACACTTTTAAAAAGGTAGTTTAACTTTACCGACAGCATCCTTTATTTCTGCGCTTGTAATAAATTACTTCAAAAACCTATAAATACAAGCTTTGATTGAAGCCAAATTCTATTTGTGGAATATATATTTAACTTGTTTTGATCTTGGACTTTCATACTACAACAAAGCCGCAGTAATTAACAATTTAACAAACTGATTTTACACCGTTTACAATTATATAGGCTACATACTGCATTTTGTGTATGGATGTTCATATTCCAATTTTGGCCTGAAGTTTGGAGTAAGTGACATAAAAACTTACAATATCAACTCTGGAGAAATTCAAACACCCGACGTTTTTCAGTGACTGCTTAAAACGAAAACGGACGTGGTATACAGCTCATTATCTACTCATGCCTGCAGATATTTTACAACAACAAGGAAAGAATCCATAGTAGGCGAACTGACAAGGAAGAGATTGTTCGACCCCAGAAAGCCCACGAAAACACACAAACCCAAGAAAAATTATCAAATTTTCGACACTTGGTGATGCTCTTCGATTTGTCTGCAGATATTTTACAACAATAAGGAGGCAATCCATAACAGGGAAACTGACAAGGAAGAGATTGTTCGACCCCAAAAAGCCCACGAAAACACACAAACCCAAGAAAATCTATCAAATTTTCGACACTTGGTGATGCTCTTCGATTTGACGTGAAGGAAAAGTAATCTCAGGCCTATTACCTCCAGATCATTATCTACTCATGCCTGCAGATATTTTAAAACAATAAGGAGGCAATCCATAACAGGCGAACTGACAAGGAAGAGATCGTTCGACCCCAAAAAGCCCACGAAAACACACAAACCCAGAAAAACTATCAAATTTTGGACACTTGGTGATGCTCTTCGATTTGACGTGAAGCAAAAGTAATCTCAGGCCTATTACCTCAAGCTCATTATCTACTCATGCCTGCAGATATTTTACAACAATACGGAGGGAATCCATAATAGGCGAACTGACAAGGAAGAGATTGTTCGACCCCAAAAAGCCCACGAAAAAACATAAACCCCAAAAAAATTATTAAATTTTCGACACTTGGTGATGCTCTTCGATTTGACGTGAAGCAAAAGTAATCTCAGGCCTATTACCTCAAGCTCATTATCTACTCATGCCTGCAGATATTTTACAACAATAAGGAGGCAATCCATAATAGGCGAACTGACAAGGAAGAGATCGTTCGACCCCAAAAAGCCCACGAAAACACATAAACCCCAAAAAAATTATTAAATTTTCGACACTTGGTGATGCTCTTCGATTTGACGTGAAGCAAAAGTAATCTCAGGCCTATTACCTCAAGCTCATTATCTACTCATGCCTGCAGATATATTACAACAATAAGGAGGCAATCCATAATAGGCGAACTGACAAGGAAGAGATTGTTTGACCCCAAAAAGCCCACGAAAACACACAAACCCAAGATAAATTTTCAAATTTTCGACACTTGGTGATGCTCTTCGATTTCATTTGAAGCAAAAGTAATCTCAGGCCTATTACCTCCAGCTCATTATCTACTCGTGCCTCCAGATATTTTACAACAATAAGGAGGCAATCCATAATAGGCGAACAGACAAGGAAGAGATTGTTCAGCCCAGAAAAGCCCACAAAAACATACAAACCCCAGGAAAATCATTCTTGAATAAGAATTTTACCGCAGTTTTTTCCACGGTATTCGACACTTGGCGATGCTCTTTGATCAACAAATGTTGAGGCCAAGCACAAGTAATCTCGGGCCTATTAACTCCAGCTCATGATGTATTCATGCCAGCAAATATTTTACAATAATAGGGGGACAATACATAATAGGCAAACTGACACGAAAGAGATTGTTCAGAACCAAAAAGTCCACGAAAACATACAAGCCCCAGAAAATTATCTTTTAGCCAAAATTTTACCGCAGTTTTATCCAAGGTTTTCAACACTTGGTAATGCTCTGTGATCAGCAAGAGTTGACATCGGGCATAAGTAATCTCAGCCTTTTACCTCCAGCTTAAATTAAACTTTACCGCCGTTCTATCCACAGTTTTCGACACTTGGTAATGCTCTTCAGTCAACACGAGTTGACGTTGAGCACGAGTAATCTCAGGCCTATTACCTCCACCTCATTATGTACTCATGGCAGGAAATATTTTACAACAATAAGGAGGCAATCATTAATAGGCAAATTGACAAGGAAGAGATTGTTCAGCCCCAGAAAGCCCACAAAAACATACAAACCCCAGGAAAGTTATCCTTTAATCAAAATTTTACCGCAGTTTTATCCATGGTTCTCGACACCTGGTAATGCTCTTGAATCAACAAGAGTTGGCGTTGATCACAAGTAATCTCAGGCCTATTACCTCCAGCTCATTATTTACTCATGCCAGCAAATATTATACAACAATAAAAAGGCAATCCATCATAGGCAAACTGACAAGAAAGGGATTGTTCAGTCCAAAAAAGCCCACAAAAACATACAAAGCCCAGGAGAATTATCATTGAATCAAAATTTTACAGGTATTTTATCGACGGTTTTCGACACTTGGCGATGCTGTTTGATCAACAAGAGTTGACATCGAGCACAAGTAATCTCAGGCCTATTACCTCCAGCTTATTATGTACTCATACCAGCAAATATTATACAACAATAAGGAGGTAGCCCATACTGCAATTCATTTTTTGTTGTGCAGTCTTTAACTAGTATTAAACGACAATGGATGTCATCCGAGGCCTTTAACGGTAAGATATTCATGAAATAAGAACTATAAACAAGACAACGCATATGAAAAATGGGACAGGAACAAGTCTCCACCAAGAAAATAATTTCCCTCCACAAAGGAAAACTAGAAAATGCTTTTCAACTAAAAGTCTGTTTTTAAACACAATTGCTAATTATTCCAGGTATAATTACTTACTTTAATTAAAAGAAACCCAATCAACCACATTTTTAGAAATGCTAATATATTTTTCCGCGGCACTAAAGAAAAGTATTCAACACGCAACGCCATATTTTAGCAGGGTCTGGTCTTTACAACTGGATTTGACAATGAACGCAATAGGCTTCTTGCTGCTGTTGTAAGGAGATAATAACCATAAAAGGTAAATCACGAACAGAAAAGAACATAAGAGGTCCTGGATACGTCGAATATTTTTAGCATCAAAAGTTTTGTCTTTCTGCTAGCGAGACAACGAAATGTAGTCCAAATTTGAAAAGCCTCGAAACATTTTGATGCCTTATCCAAACTCCATCTTAATCTATGGCAAAATTTTTGCTTTCAACGCCCTCCAACAATAAATAATCATCCTAACCACCAGAAAATATGACACGCTTAATTCGTAAGCAAGTACGATAATTGCAATCCTGACAAATACCAAAAGAAGAATAAAGGGAACTTACCAAAGGCACAGAGGTTTGAAAGGGTCAAAACCCTAAAGATTAAAATCACAAATAGCCATACTATTCAAGTATGCTAACAAGAGCTAAGAGCTCATACGGCACTTGTGACGAGGTCAGAAGAGCCAAGAGCTCATATGGTATGAGCTCTAGCAAAATTCTAAGAATCAATAGATTGCTTAAAAGGAAAATCAGAAGCCTAATGCCAGTTGGTATTTAAAATATGAGCTCTGAGTCACGAGGTCCTTCTAAATATCAAAATTCATTAAGACCCGATCACCCACTCGTAAGTTAAAAAAACCTCAATTTTTCCTCTCCCTTCAGTCCCCAGATGGTCGATTCGGGGAAAACGACTTTATCAAGTCAATTTGTGCAGCTCCCTGGCACGCTTACCAATTTTAATCGTCCTAGCACGTCCAGAAGCACCAAACTCGCCAAAGCACTGAACCCCACCACCTAACTCCACCAAAGAGAGCGGATCCAGTCCGGTTACGTCAATCACGTATCTACGACATTTATAAGCGTTTTCCAAGATTTCCGGCTTCCTCCTCCAACTCCTCCCCGGGTCAAAAGATCTTGTCGGAATTTGAAATAAGAGCTCTGAGACATGAGTGCCTTCTAAATATCAAATTTCATTAAGATCTGGTCACCCATTCTTAAGTTAAAAATACCTCATTTTTTTTTACTTTTCCAAATTAACAACCCCCAGCTCCCTCAAAGAGAACGGATCCGTACCAATTATGTCAATCTCGCATCTATAACTTGTGCTTATTCTTCCCGTCAAGTTTCATCCCGATCTCTCCACTCTTAAGGGTTTTCCAAGATATCCGGTTCCCAAGATTTCTATTTTCCCCCTTCAACCCTCGATGTCCCCGGATCCGATTCGAATTGAGAATGGAGCATCTGAAACATAAGATTCTTCTATATATCAAGTTTCATTAAGATCCGATCACCCATTCGTAAGATACCTCGATTTCCACTTTTCCAAGAATTCCGGTTTCCCCCCTCCAACTCCCTTCAATGTCACCAAGATTCAAAATGAGAGTTCTAAAGCACAAAATCCTTCTAGATATAAAATTTCATTAAGATCTGACCATCCGTTCGTAAGTTAAAAATACCTCATTTTTTCTGTTTTTTCCGAATTACCCCCCCCCCCCCCAACTCCACCAAAGAGAGCGGATCCAGTCAGGTTATGTCAGTCACATATCTTGGACTTGTGCTTATTCTTTCCACCAAGTTTCATCATGATTTCTCCGCTTTAAACGTTTTTTAAGATTTCCGCCTCCCTCCCAATGACACTGGATCCAGTCGGGATTTAAAATAAGAGACCTGAGTTTCGAGATCCTTATAAATATAAAATTTCATTAAGATACGAACACTCTTTCGTAAGTCAAAAATACCTCATTTTTTCTAATTTTTTAGAATTAACACCCCTTCCCCTAGCTCCCTCAAAGAGAGCATATCCGTTCCGGTTATGTCAGTCCCGTATCTAAGACTTGTGCTTATTTTTCCCACCAAGTTTTTATCCCGACCCCTCCACTCTAAGCGTTTTCCAAGATTTTAGGTTCCACCCCCCCCCCAGCTTCCCCTTCACCAGATCCGGTCGGTATTTAAAATAAGAGCTCTGAGACACGATATCCATCTGAACATCAAATCTCATTAAGATACGATCAGTCCTTCGTAAGTTAAAAAAATACCTATTTTTTTAGTTTTTCAGAATTAACCCTCCTCCCCCAGCTTCCCCAAAGAGAGCGGATCCGTTCCGGTTATTTCAATCACATATCTAAGACTTATTATTATTTTTACCATCAAGCTTCATCCCGATCCCTCAACTCTAAGCGTTTTCCAAGATTTTAGGTTCCCCCCTCAATTCCTCCCCATGTCACCGGATCCAGTCGGGATTCAAAATAAAAGCTCTAAGACACGATATTCTTCCAAACTTCAAATTTTATTAAGATCCGATCACTCCTTCGTAAGTTAAAAATACCTCATTTTTTCTGTTTTTTCAGAATTACCCCCCCCCCCCCCAACGCCCCAAAAGAGAGCGGATCCGTTTCAGTTATGTTAATCACGTGTCTATGACTTGTGCTTATTTTTCACACCAATTTTAATCCCGATCCCTCAACTCTAAGCGTTTTCCGAGATTTTAGGTTCCCCCCTCAATTCCCCCAATGAGACCAGATCCAGTCGGGATTTAAAATTAGAGGTCTAAGATACGATATTCTTCCAAACTTCAAATTTCATGAAGATCCGATCACTCCTTCGTAAGCTAAAAATACCTCATTTTTCTATTTTTCAGAATTAACCCCCCTAACTCCCCCAAACAGAGCAGCTCCGTTCCGGTTATGTCAATCACGTATCTAGGACTCCTGCTTATTTTCCCCACTAAGTTTCATCCCGATCCCTCCATTTTAAGCGTTTTCCAAGATTTTGGGTCCCCCCCAGCTCCCCCCAATGTTAACTGATCTGGTCGGGATTCAAAATAAGAGCTCTGAGACACAATATCCTTCCAAACATCAAATTTCATTAAGATCCCATCGCTTGTTCGTAAATTAAAAATACTTCATTTTTTCTATTTTTCCAAATTAACCGCCCCTCCCCCAGATGGTCAAATCAGGAAAACAACTATTTCTAATTTAATCTGGTCCGGTCCCTGATACGCCTGCCAAATTTCATCGTCCTAGCTTACCTAGAAGTTCCTATAGTAGCAAAACCGGGACAGACAGACCGACAGAATTTGCGATCGCTACATGTCACTTGGTTAATACCAATTGCCATAAAAAGGGACATACAACTTACAGTGTAATACATTGTAATACAATCAGTATCATAAACAACCCATAATGGGAACAACCGTTAAAAAAAAGGTATACTTTTATCACGGTAATGGTACGCTTCTTCCTAAATTAACCTATCGAAATTAAAATCTTCTAATGATAAAAATCTTACAAGACAAAAGCCAATTGTATTTGAAAAGTTAAAATGGAAGTATTGCGTAAACTTGAAATATACATACACTTTTTACGAGCGAAAGCCTAAAATAATTTTAAAGAGTTGTCAGATTATAACTAATGACAACCCTACCAGATTAAAGATTTATCAAAGATACCACCTATTTCATAAGGCAGGGCTTCAACAAGCTTGGTAATTATACGTAAGAAACTCTGGCAAATAAATTTTGCTTTGTGCTAACTTACAAAAACTTATACGCCATAATTTAACCTTTTTTTTCTTGTCAATAATATAATAGAGACTTACACATAATGAAATTCACCAGATAAGAATGTTTCGAAATAATTACCGACCGATGTATTTCTAATTAAAATAGATGCGTTTTTCTTTTAGAAGGTATTTAAATGAACATTTCATAACACAAACCAAAAATCATTCACATGAAACTTTCCATGCATATTAGGAGGAGTATTAAAATAAATTTTTACCCAAGCCCGAGGTTCTTGGAAAAACTAAATTAATTTTACCTAAAATTCAGTTGGAATAAAACATTGACAGCCCAACACTAGTGTTTTTCCGACTTATCTAATTTTTCGCTGTAAAAAATACAATCAACCGATGTCCCATCAGTTTGATAAGTTGAAAACGCATAAGCTGTTACAAATTTATCTAAATTATAAAAACTTTGGAAGGCAAATGCATGCATCAATGTACCGGATGAAAGAATTGCTTTTTCAATGCAATTCCCTTTTTCTAGTGCTTTTGAGTATTGACAAAAAAAAAGAAGAAATATATATATAATTATTTGGAAGAAAAGTCTTCCCAATTTTCTTTAAACTCAATGGTGGTTAATCTTCGTTGTTCTAAATGTTCATACTCAAACCTGCTTTGACTTATAGAAAAGTTGGCTTCAAAAAGTCAAATTTGAGTCACCATAGAATGTAACTGGAAAGTTATAGAATTTTGAAAGCGACGTGACATATTTCTAAATTTAGCCATTTGTCTGCTTAGCATGTGTCTGTTTAGCCATTTTACATCCTCCCCGTTACACTTATTGTATAAATAAGGCTTTGTCACAAGTATTAAGCTAGCACATAATACGCGTAATCGTAATGTCAAAAACTGACTTTCTTGGTTTTCTTACGACATTTGACATTCTGTTGCCAACATGACCAACTTGTCATGAGACATTCCAATGCTAGCGTGATTTTCGGCTATGTTAGAATAATATAGAAAATATTTACATACCTAATTTAAAAAAAAAATTATTAAGAAACTCTAAATATAAAACTTCACATATTAAAATTAATTTCAATGGAATTATTAATTAAGACCGAAATCATATTTATAGAACTTGTGGTTAGAATTGTGGTGACTAGTCATGTCTGCCTTGTCATTGCAGTTTGACAAAACGTTTTCCTTTAAACCAAAGAAACAACTTGTCTAAAAATTATCACTTAAAACAATTGTACTTATAGAAATGCCATTCTAAAATTAGGTCAAAACTAGTAGCATATACTTGAATAACAAAAAACAAAAATAAAACTTTTATTGTCAACAAGTACTGTGGTCATAGTAGTACCACACTTCCCTTCCTTATATTTAAATTCATTTGAATCCGTTTTGTAAACGATCAATGACGACATTTAATCTTCCGCCTTAAGCTTTTTTTCAACAGGTAGTTTAGTTCCAACACACCCTGAATTCACCCCCCACTAAATTCAACAAAGAATTATTGATAATGCCTTAAAAATTTATTTTTTATCAAATGCATATCAAAGAATCAATGTTTATACTGACATAAACATTTTCACTAAAATCATAAACCCTGAAATAAATAAAATAAAAATCTTATTTAAACTAATCACTGAACTGACATTTTTCAGAAAGAAAATGAAGATCATGACACTCTTGATGAGCATGCGCATACATGTTAATACACAAGACATTGTAAAACATGGAATAATATTCAAACATGAGAATTAACTTTTAACCAGTAACAACGCAAGGAAAATATTAATGAAACTAGACCCTAAACCATTTGAAACGTTATTCCAAGGTTAGGTTCAAGGTTCAGTCGGGTTTAATTAAAAAAAGGAAATAACTAAACTTAAAGTACACTGCTCTGTGACAAAACTCACGTTGTGACCCATAAACTCACGTTGAGACCCATTCCAACAAGTAATAAGACTGGAGAAAAATACTAATGACCTAAAGGAATCAATTTTTCAATTCCTAAGATCGGACAAGGAACTACAATCAAGCAAAAGTACCCATAAGGAGAAAAAAGATACGCCATCCCTTGGTTACCCCAAACTCAAAACGAAGAAAATAATAGATGATTTCGACGTAAAAATGGCTGAAATTGATAAAGCCATAAGAATTGGAAAAGCCATAGAAAAGAGAAGAAAAAGATCGACTAATGAAAACCAAAACCCAGATATTAGTAATATAGAGACCCCAAATATAAATAAACCAATTAATGCCCAATTTAGACAAAGGAAACTTTATGCTGGACAACACACATTATTAAACGAATTACTCACGGTATGGAATTTCTTCAAAGAATTATGGAATAGACCAAAATCAGCTAATACAGCTGAAAAGAAACCAATAAAAACAGATAGGTAGAGTAGCTCCATAGGAGGCATAGACCAAGTAGGACCTTGTCCCAGGGGGGACCATAATAGAAACTGGGAAACCCTCTCCTGGGGGTCATAAATACAGGTGGAGGAGGAAGAAGGCCCCTCAAATGTACACTCAACGGGGCCCAATGCTGTGGACACACGTCAGATGAGTTACAAACCTTCTCTCAGTAATGGGTTAAATTGCATGGTGACGCAGAACACCATCATGGGAGGATCTTCTACATGAGGAACACTGCAGCAGGGCGTAAGATCCAGATATATGGACAACAGCCTCTGTAAAGGGCTGCCTAGACCCTTTCGGGGTACCTGCAAGACTGGGAAAGTTGCGGTTAATTTTTCCCACTTGAGGAGTGCCGCCCCTTGAGGAAATTATACCCTAGTAAACAACACAGCACTCGTCCGGGATTTGATTATTGGATATTTTTCTGGGCTTGGTTTGTTTTGATGGGCGTTTTAGGGCTGAAAGACCTCTTCCTAGCTGATTTATCTACTATGGGTTGCCTCCCCATAGTAGCATAATATTTGTAGGCATGAATATATAACGAGTCTGAGGTAATAGGCTTGTGACTGTCTGTGCAGGATCTCGACTATTGTTCATAGAAGAGCATCGCCAAGTGCTGAAAACCATGTTGTAACCAAGACGGGCCCAAGATTACAAAAAGCCTCCAATTTACTGGAGGTCCCAAGGACTTCTTGCTGTTCTAAGCCGATATTTCCTATGTTCTTGAATAATGTCTCATTTATAGAATATATGAGCATCTGGAATGACATAAACTTTTACATCTAAACCAATTCGGTTTCAGGAAAGGTAGAACAACAAAAATGGCGATTATGTATATTATTTTGGTAATTACTGAAGTGCTTGATAAGAAACTTAGGGTGGCTGGTGTGTTCTTGGATTTGGTTAAGGTATTTGACACTGTTCACCATCATATATTATCAAGAAAATGTGACTTTTACAGACTAAGGGGTGCAACGTGAAGTTTGCTTCATAATTATCTTCAGAATACACAGCAGTATATTCATATACATAGGATTTTGTCTATTAAAAATTGTGTTAATTGTGGGGTTCCCCAAATTCTGTACTGGGTCCTACTCTATTTTTAATTTTCATTAATGATCTGCCTGATTTTGTTAATGCCCAACCCAGAATTACAGATTTTGTTGATAGTGGTCCTAGTAAAACACAGGTCACTGCACCCTTACTTGCAGATGACCCACAACACTAATCTGTGTTGCCCCTACAGAACAACCGTGTCAACATTAAATGCAGCAATGACCAAGATATGCATATGGCTAAAAATCAATTACCTTGACCTGAATACAGGTAAGTCAAATTTTGTTATTTTTTTCTAAATCTCCAAATTTTTATCCTTGGATCACTGAATTGATATCAGAGCAGGGAATTATCAAAAATACATGGTTCACCAAGTACCTTGAAATTGATGTTGATGAAACCCTATCATTTAAGGACAATGTGAAGTTGATTTCTAAAATATTTTTGCATAACCTAGGTATGATGCATAAATTAAAACATAGTTTGCCCCCCAAATATTTAATGGTTGTTATATTTTTCCCTTGTTCGCCCTTATATTTTGTATTGTTCCTCAATATGGCTTGGTACTTTCCCCTTGTTACTTTGTCTAATCCATGTGACCCAGGATAATGCTATCTGAGTTTTTGGGGTGTGGGGAACTGGGAGTCCTTGAGGTCAGTCTACAGTGAAATAAATATAATGCCTGCAGCTGGATTGGAACAAACTTAGTAAGGATATTAAGGATAATGGTAATTTCAACCAGTTTAAATCTGATTTACATGTGGAGTTGCTTGGTAGGTATCCTTTTGAAACAGATTAACTATATTTTCAGTGGTTTATTTCTGTGTATTTTTTAATGTGTTCTTTTTGGGTTTTGTTTTGTTGTTTATTGTTGTTTATTTTTATGTTGGTTTTGGTAAATGGTCTCATGCCCCTATACTCTTTTTTTATGTTTTTTTTCTATTTTAAAAAAAGTTTACATATACTTTTTTTTATTTTATAAATAAAATAAAAAAATTATTATGCTCTTTTTTATTTTCATATACTTCCTATACTTTTATTTTCATATACTTTTTTTTATTATTCCTATACTCTTTTTTTTATTTTATGACATCCTTGCAAGCTCTGCTTTTGTTGTGCTATTATATAAAAATGATTTTCAGTAAAATTGTTCTACTATTAATACCAGGATGGGCCTAATACTTGAATTCTACAAGTTTGGTTATGAATAAGATAGGAGCCAAACAAAAAATTTGACAAATTTAATGACAAATGAGGACAAGTAAATCAAATTGGTTCTTTTAAACTGCCTAAAACAATAAATTGTTGAATGTTAAATGAATTGCAATAGTAGTACAAGAGATTGTACTGAACATGTCAAATTGCCCAATTTACAATTCAGCTGAACTAGTGCAATAGGACTAGAAAATTCACCCAATTTGTTCTATAGTAGCAAAAAGGAACCAAATGAACACCTCATATCACCAAATTTACAAATAGGTGGAACTAGTGCAATAGAACTACCAAATCCACTGAAATCAGTAATATATGGAAGCCAAATGAACTTGTCAAATTACCAAATTGCAAATGAATAGAACTACTATGATACAACTACCAGATTCACCTAATTTCATAACAAATGGGAAGCAAATGAACATGTTAAGTCACCAAATTTTCAATTAGGTAGAACTAGTGTGATAAAACTACCAAATCCAAATAAATTGGGAGATAATGGGAATCAGATACATATATTAAATCATGTTATACAGAAATAGACAGAAAAGAAATATTAGATGCTCATTTCTGTAAAAATTTTTGCCTCTGGCAAACATTTTACCAAATACAAAATTAATGGAGGGAGCTACACCCCTACCTAATCCCCCTGCTTGTGTACCATACACCATAATTGCCAAAATTCTAGTTTAGCTGCTTTTCACTATCTTGGAAAGAGGTTGGGTAAGGAAAATAAAACTTTCAGTAATGAATCCAGGGTGAAAAAAAAAACACTCAGGGAAGGTATTGCCAAACTTCCATGTTAACCTCTTCTGATTTCTGGGTGTTAGAAAATATATATATAATATATAAGTATATATAAGTATAGTATATATATACAAATCTTTAAATTAGCTAACCAGCATTATAAGCCTAGGAGCCCAGCTGGACATAAAGAAACATGTTAGGAAAACTATTCTTACTCTATAATATGCAGAATAATCATATCTAACACATTTTGAAGAGGGAGAACCTTTATCTTCACCTCATTTCTTTGGTTTTGCAGTTTTCCTAAGAAATTCATGAATTTTTTAGAACATATACATTTACAGGGTATATACCCCTATCCCCCTAATGTGCAAATATATACCCAGAATTGCATCCTGAATCTAAATATAAAATTCATTTGCATCACAAATAAATTTACCCCCTTATTAGTCATATGGTGGATGTCCATATTTGCAGACCTTTGAAACCTCATAAATTAGGATTGAGTAAAGTTCTGAAGCTGAAAGTTTTCTTGTGCTTCATTTAAGTAGAAGATCCTTTTTGCAAGGTTTCACTTTCATAAAAAAAAGATTTGTGAACATCATCCAAGGTCAGTACCCCCTAAAGGGAGAGAGAGCAGAAATAGGTACTTCAAAATACATTCCCAGGACATATTTTAGTTTTTAGACCCATCCCTGAAAATTTCATTTCCATAACCTAGTCCTTTTCAAAGATAACAAAAAGTAGCTAAACTAGAATTTTACTCCATCATTTTCTATTTTAAAAAAAATCAGAAACAAAACATCAAAATATGGTACCTTTGGGTAAAACTGATGTGATTTGAGTGGAATAGGCCTTTTTCTGATTTTAAATTATTTGTATTTCTGATGTCCTCTTTTTTCTTTTTTGGCTGCTTACAGGGTAATGAAAACATCTAAAATATAATCTTTAAATCTAAATAGTTTATAACCAACTTTTAAACTTTACATTGTAGCCTAGGCATAGTCTAAAAACTATAGACAAGGTAATAAGTTATCTTTAGGAGCCCTATTAAGGGTTCAAAATGCAATTGGTCCCAGATGAAATTATTGAATTTGAGAAAAGCATACAAATCAAATGATGTATTTAGTTTTTTCCTAGCTAGGCTAAATTATATCAATATGTATAGATCTACCAATCAAACTACATTTTTTTTAAACTAGAGCCAACAAAAAACTGACTGAAAACCAGATTAAGATATGAAACTTTTTGTGAAAACTTAAATAAGCATAGACCTGTCATGCATTAAGTTTTTTAAGCCTGAGAAAGCAAAAAGAGTTAGTAGCTTGGCAATACCTTCCTGGAGTATATTTTACACTCTAGATTCATTCCCAAAGGCTTAACTCAAATTGAAAAAACTCAACAACTTCCCAAGACAGCAAGAAGCCCTTAAAAATAAATTTACCAGAGATATGTCACATTAAGCTAGGCCTAGCCTACACATTTTAATAAATGCTGATGAAAGCAGGGTCTCTCAAGTAATTTGATCTGCAACTTTTCTTTGTTTGTGCAATGCAGTTCTATGGTAAAATTCTAGTTAATTGACTTCTTGGTATCTTGGAAATGGTTTAGGTTAGAAAAATGAAACTTTCAGGGATGGGTCTATATGCTATAGTTTGTCCCAGGAAGGTATTTTGAAGCATCTACCTCCACTCCTTCTCCCTCTAGATGGCCGTGAAATTTGCCTACATGACAGGTCTATACCTATTGACATTTTGACAAAACAGCATTTTACCTTAATTTTCAGTTAATAGTTGCCTTTTCTCTGCCTTTAGTTCTGAAAATACAATTCCTGTTATTTGAGTAGAATTTTGACCCATATCAATGTTTTTTTTTCAAAATTTAGGAAATGTATTTGCATATCTTAAAACCTTATAAAATGGGATTGAGCAAATTTGTGAGACTGAAAACAATTTAGGGTAAAATTCCATTCAAGCAGAAGATCTATTTTGCAAGGTTTTACTTTTATAACACACATATTTTTAAAGGTCATCAAAGGTCAGGGCTGGTAAAATTGGAGTGAACAGTATTTATGTGTTTTTTTTATGTGTGTAAACAGTTTTTTATATGTTTGTGCTGTTGCACTGGTGATTTCTCTTCTCATTAAAATTCGATGTGTACAAACACATAAAAAAAACAGCAATGGTTAGTTTATATATTCAATATATGCTATGCTTTACCCCCACCCCCTGATGTGCAAATATATAGCCCAAATTTGCTTCTAAACTATTACAGATTTGTAATGACCCCATATATAGGTCATTTTAAAGAGGTCAAAAAGTGCTTAAATCTGAATTTCCAGTAGGCCTAGAATTTGTAACTGAGAATTTGCTTTATGGTCTTTATTTGTAAAGAGCATAAAAAAGGCATCAAGTGGTATATTCACTTTATATGAAAGCCCGTAACTGTCTGCTCCAATTTCACCTCAGGGCCTTCTAGAGGGAGAAGGAGTGGAGGTAGGTAGCCTACATCAAAATACTTTCCCGGGACATACTTTAGCCTGTAGACCCATCCCTGAAAGTTCCATTTTCCTAACCTAAGCCCTTTCCGTGATAGCAATAAGTCAATTAACTGGAATTTTACCCAGCTCTATGAAAATCCTAATAGCAAATTTAATTAACTTACTTTTACAAACTAACTTACTTTTTTGACTCTGTTTGATTCAACTCCTTCTGGCATTTGCACATGAAGTCATATTTGAAATATGAATCTGATTAAAAATAAGCAAAACCTGTTATTACTTTAAAATATTTATTATAGATGGCGAATCACTAAAGAAAAGATGACAGATGACGAAATAAAAGAAAGAAGACCGGAATTTGCAAAACTTCGTGATTGTGCTACATTTCCGTTTACCGTTTACCCCTGGTTCCCACTGCTGCGATTTCAGGCGAAATCCTGCGAGATGCGACAAACTACACAAATCGTGTGACAAACGACGCAAAACCATCCGTTTTGTTGTAATGTCGGATGCGTTGAATAGTTTCAACTCATACGACAAATCGCATTAGGAGTTAAGCAGGGTTGTGTTCTATCCCCTTTCATCTGGATCATTTTGATGGATTTTGTCTTAAGAAGCACAAGAAAGGCAATGGGAGACCACGTAATCAAATGGGGAGAAAAAATTCTTCAGGACTTAGCCTATGCTGAGGATTTGAGCATCCTAGATGGAAGTTTGAGATAAATAAATGAACTTTTAGAAGTTTTGCAAGTTCAAGGGGCTAGAATAGGTTTGAAAATAAATGTTAAAAAGACTAAGTTGAAAAGGATGAAAAGACAAATGTTAAAAAGGCTACAAATAAGTGAAAAATGAAAAGGTGACGTTGGGTAACGAAACGATTGATCTGGCGGTTAGCTTTACTTACCTTGGTAGTATCATTAGTAGAGACGGTGGGAGCAATGAAGATGTTAAGAGAAGAATAGCCAAGGCTCAGTTTGTTTTTTCTCAGTTAAAAAAAAGTTTAGATGAATAGGAAGATAAATCTCCAAGCCAAGATTAGAATATTGGAAGCTATAGTGATGACAGTTGTCAAATACGGCTCTGAAGCATGGGCACTCTGAAAATCGGATGAAGATATTTTCCAAAGGAATTGTCTATTGTTTGTTTTGGGTATGAGGCGGACTGACTGTATTTCAAACGGTAGGCAAACGGTCGGTGCTTCTGCCCGTACTAGGACGATAAAAATTGGCAGGAGTGTCCGGGACCTGCACAAATTGATTTGATAACAGCCTTTCCTCGGATTCGACCAGCTGGGGGTGCGGGAGCGAGGGGAGATCGTGAAAACTCAGGTATGTTTATCTCACGAAAGGATGATCGTATCCTAATGAAACTTGATATACAGAAAGATTTCATGTCTCAGATGCTCCATTTTTAATTTGAATCGGATCCGGGGACATCGAGGGGTGGAGGGAGGAAACGGAAATCTTGGAACCTGGAAATCTTGGAAAATGCTTAGAGTGGAGAGAACGGAAAGAAACTTAATGAGAAGAATAAACACAATTTCTAGATGCGTGATTGATATAGTCAGACCAGATCCAATCTCTTTGGGGGAGTCGGGGGGATTTATAGTGCTTTGTGGAGTTTAAGAATAAGCACAAGTTCTAGATCCATGATATAACCAAACCGGATCCGATCTCTTGTCACAAGTGCCATATAAGCTCTTGGTTATTCTCTATACCTTCATTGACAATTTAACTTTTCATCACGTCAGTAACCCCTGGTTCCGACTACTGCGTCAATCCCGAAATGATTTTTTTCTGGCGGAACAGACTTACGACAGAATTGGATGGAGGTTCACAAAGAAACGCAGACTTCTGCGTCACTTCGAAAAATCTAGAACAGACAAACTGCCAAAATTAGCTTTTCAATCAGCTCCATGACTTTGGTTTTGGAATCCTTAAGATCTTATTTTATTCCCCAGTTTCTCTTCCTGGTAAATTTCCAACTAAGAGTCTTCACAGTTATTTTAATATCATTCCGGTTAGACAAATTCTAGCTTTTCAATGTATACTTTTCCGTGTCCATTATCTAAAGGATCTGCAACCAGATTGTTTTAAATAATTTTTCCAGGCCCTCCCTCAGATCGACCATATAATCCTCGTTGTCCTTTAAGTAAGCTTCCTGTGCCTGTGTGCTTCATTGTCTCCAAACGGTCTAGATTTTCGCCTAAAAATATTATTACAAATTATTGGAACACATATGAATCTTTTTTTGATCAGAGTCTATCGCTATTAACATTAAAAACTAAAATCAAAGCTCTGCTAATTAGTAAATATTAATTTGTGAGTAGCTCCCGGCCCTTCAGCTATCTGATAAATTGAGAATAATTTTAATAAATGTTTCTTGGCATTTATTGTTTGGAGTGAGAAGTGTGATGACATCCGTTTCTTCTGGGTTTGTTTGTTTATACTGTTTGTATGTCGCCCGGCTTTCGAGCCAGTCTCCCTGCCGGGGATGTTATGTGAATAGTTTGAATATGAATAGTTAAAGAATAATAAAGAACTTGAACTTAATACGATACCAGGTGCTAGCCTCATTTCCTACCTTAACTGCAGTAGTGTTATCGTCGTTCATAGCAATAATTACTTTAATTAATTTGTTTGGTTTACCATGCAAGGATAAAACTTTTACTAAAGCTCTTCTATCAACAGAATAAAACTTGGTCATAATCTACAAAAACTGAGGACCAAGGGTGTTAGCCTCAATTATTAACCTTAGAGTGAAAATTTGATCGACACATCCTCTACGTTTTCTAAAACCGCACTGTTCATATCTTAAAACTTTGCCTACAGCATCTCTCAGTATAAATAGTATCATGTTACTAAGTAATTTGCTTCCTACAGAGACAAGAATAATGCCTCGGTAATTATTACACTCACTCTTATGACCTTTCTCATACAGTGGTTTGATTAAGGTTTTCATAAAATCGCTATGTACTTTCCTTTCTTTAAAATCATATTCATAATCTTCAGTTACTAATTTCCAGCCTCGGAACGGCCATATTTAAGAAACTCATTTACTACACTATCTGCAACTGAAGCCTTATTATTTTTTATTCATTTTAGTACTGTCACTAATTGCTCCTCACAAAAAAATCTTACTTCACATTCAAGATATTACAGACTTTTTTATTTTCCTCTATATCTTTTCCTGCAACACTTTCTTTGTTTAACATATTCTCAAAAGGTTTTGCCAATCTCTCCTTATTTCTTTCCTTATCACTAATTGTGGTCCGTTCCTATCTTTAACTGGGTCCAAAAAAGACAGATTGACTACTCCCTCGT
Source organism: Artemia franciscana (assembly GCF_032884065.1). Classification (NCBI taxonomy): domain Eukaryota; kingdom Metazoa; phylum Arthropoda; class Branchiopoda; order Anostraca; family Artemiidae; genus Artemia; species Artemia franciscana. Next base: position 3,838,934 of record NC_088881.1, on the reverse strand, counting down.
AATTTATAAACCTACCAGTACAATATTTTACTATAATGCCTTCAAGCTGCATTTTCGAGATCTTCGAAAATTTTATCCATGGCCTTCACTTCACACATCCTTAGTTCATATTTTAATCCTTTTTCCACTTTCTTTACATTCCTTTTGCTTTCATATTATCTATCACTCAGATAATTATTGTGGAAGCCCCTTCTCCTCTCTATTATAGATAAAGCTTTTTCAGTAGTATTCCTAGCTGCGGTCATTACTTTCTTCCCTAGACACCATCAGCAACTTCATAATATGTTTTCTTAAAATTATTCAATCCATCTTCCATGATGTCGAATTTTAAACTGTCTAGTCCAGTATTCAACTGGTCCTGGAAAGTTTTTTTTTTTCAAATTCACATCCTGGAGTCTACCAATACCATAACTTCCAGAGAGGTAGGTACGTTTACGAAATTTCAGTTTTAAATTAACCCTATACACTAGCAGATGATGGTTTTTATTTTAGCATAAATAACAGCACTTTTATATACCCTACTATCTTGCATTGGTCCTGCCAGTCTTCGGTTTACAATAACGTAATCAATAAGGTTTTTTTCTTACCATCACATGAATACCATTTTAACTTCTGGGCCGTTTTTTGACCAAACACCGTTTTGGTTATAACTGAACTGTTATACTTAAAAATTGCTAAAGTCTGTAGCAATTACTGTTTTCTTCCTACACCAAATTTACCTAGGCTTGGATATCATCTATCCCTATTTCTACCGACCTTTGCGTTAAAATCCCCTAATGTATAAATCATATTTCTACATGGGAACATGTCTATCTGCTCCTGTAACTTTAAGTAAAAATTATCTGAGTCGCTAGTATTTCCGTCAGTCATTTATGCAGGGGCATATACTACTATAACTGATACCCTGAGCCTTTTAGTTATACAATGAACGATTAGTATTTTATTATTATTACATTCTTAGCCGAAACTAGACTTCGTAGCTTCCTTATTCATTGCAAGCCCTACTGCCTGTCTATGTACCCTATCCTTCCTACCACAGTAAAAAAGTTATGTATCAACTGATATCATGCTTCCCTCCCCCGGGATTGGAGTTTCTAGAACTCCTAATAAGCCCAGCTCAAATCTTCTGAATTCGTCAGTCAAAATTTTGATACAATAGTTAATTTTTAACGTTGAATCATTCCAAGCTTTAGCGCTACTAAAAGCATTTAGTTTTGCTTTTGCTGTTACTACAACTACAGCTTATGCTTCGATTCCAATACCACATCTAACACTTCTCTTCAGAAAATCCTATATTGAACACCTTTACCATGACTATTCTTACCACTGCTCAGTCAACCTCAATTAAATTAAGTAAAAAAAAACATGTTAAAGCTCAAAACGAACAGAAAAATGTTCCTTATATAAGGTAGACTGGCCCTACTCAATCCTTCGTTTTTATTTTAAAGCATTAAAGCTCTTAAAAATATTTCTTACTCAAATTCAATAGCCGTTATTTCCAAGCAGTCTTTCTTAAAAAAGTTTTAACAAAAAGTCAAACTTGAGCGTAATGAGCATGGATTGTAAAAGAGAATCCTTGAAAGAGAGCCCTCCTCATACAGGATATGGAATAATTATGTTTGCTTTGAGTTTTAACGTTGTTCCTTACTTACAGCTGATTTCTTTTTAAATTCAGTTTCTAACTTTTTTTTAATCATGGTGGGAGGTGTCCTTCCCCCTCTGTGATTGTTTCGCCTCTGAAACATCCTTTATCTTATGATTTCATATTCGCCAGGCTCATCTGAAGAAGAAGTGAAAGGAAATTTGCCAAAGATGTACCTGTTGCCTAACTTTGGAGTTTTCATTCTTTTTATCTTTTGTGTGAATGGTAAATATTCTGCTTTTATAACTATATGTTTTTTTAGTATACCTTGAGTTTTACTAATAATGCTTTCATGTTTTTCTCTACCTTTTTTTATAGCTTATTGGGTGAAAAATCAGTATCCAATTGAACAAAATTATGTAAAACTAAAACCCTCAAACCTTGTTACCGAAAATGAATTGAGAATAATTGTTTATATTAATTAATAGTTAAAAATCTGGTAAAATTCTAGTTTAGTGACCTCTTGCAATCTTGGAAAGGGGTTAGGTTAGGATAATGAAACTTTTGGGGATGGGTCTACAGGCTAAAGTATATCCCGGGAAGGTAAAGTACCCACCTCCACTCTTTATCCCTCTAGAGGGCCGTGAAATTTGCCTACATGACAGGTCTATACAACTCTTGAAATTTTGACAAAACAATAGCTATTTACCTTAATTTTCAGTTACCAGTTGCTTTTTCTCTGCCTTAAGTTCTGAAAATGCAATTCTTGTTATTTTAGTAGAATTCTGAGCCATATCAATGTTTTTTCAAAATTTATGAAATTTATTTATTTATTTAATAATTTATGAAATTATTAAAACCTTATAAATTGGGATTGAGCAAAGTTGTGAAGCTGACAACAATTTAGGGTAAAATTAGAGCAAACGGTATTACTGGCTTTCATATAAAGTGAATATACCACTTGATGCCTTTTTTAATGCTCTTAACAAATATAATAATTGCTTCTACTGGAAATTCAGATTTAAGCACTTTTTGACCTCTTGACCTCTTAAAAATGAATCAGATATGGGGTCATTACAAATCTGTAATAGTTTAGAAACAAATTTGGGCTATATATTTGCACATCAGGGGGGTGGGGGTAAAGAATAGCATATATTAAATATGTAAACTAACCATTGCTGTATTTTTTTTTATTTTTTTTATGTGTGTTTGTGCACATCAAATTTTAATGAGAAGAGAAATCACCAGTGCAAAGGCACCAACAAATTACTAGTTGCAAAATTACTAGAGAAAATTTCAGCAAGAATTGGGCTTACCACCTCCCATTGCATCATTACCTTAAATTTCTTTAAATTACATTGTTCAGCATATATAAGGAAAAAATCATGTATAGTCTGGCTATTGATGAAAGGGAGCCATTGACCCAATTGTATCCCACTCTGTCTTTGATGGCTGAATGGACCTAATCTTGTGAACAGTGATCTTAAAGGCATCAACAGAGAGAGAGCAGTTACATCAGTATTAGGAAGATTGTCCCAATAGGTAATCACTCTATTAGAGAAGTAGCTGTTGTGGACTCTGGTATCTGCCCTCTTCCAGGACAACTTCTTACTGTGTCCCCTTATCCTAGAGGATTCATCAAACTAAAATAGATTTTGTCAAGAGGAGTCAGCATTCAAAAACTATTGTAGTAAAATAGAGATGGTCTAAAAACCCATCTCTATTTTTCCTTAATGCCAAAGAAAAGTGTTATTTCCCAAAAAGACATCTTTTACCCAAGGTTACTGCATACAGTCACCATAGCTTGGGGCAATCCTTGGTAAAATTCAAGTTTAGCTACTTTTTTCTTTCTTGGAAAGGGGCTAGATTAGGAAAATGGAACCTTCAGTAATGAATCCAGGCCAAAAACATACTCTGGGAAGGTATTGCCAAGTTACTAGCCTAGGCTACATTAACCCTCTTCTGATTTCTAAGTTCATTTTCTCTGGCTTTAGTGCTAAAAATGCAATTTTTGTTATTTGGGTAGAATTTTAAGCCATATCAATGGTTTTTTTTTAATTTAGGAAATATATTTCCATATCTTTGAAACTTCATAAATTGGACATGAGCAAAGTTGTGAAGCTTAAAACAGTTTGTTTGATCTTCATTTAACCATAAGATCTATTTTTTAAGGTTTCACTTTTATAACACAAAGATTTCAAAGGTCATCAGAGGTCAGGGCCCTCCAGAGAGAAGAAGAAGCAGAGATAGGTACTTCAAAATAGCCAACATTCCCAGGACATTCTTAAGTTTGTAGACTCATCCCTGAAAGTTTAATTTTTTCTGCACTAAACCCTTTCCAAGATAGCAAAAAGTAGCTAAACTAGAATTCTATCCAATCATAGAAGGTTAGGCCTAGTCTATCCTTGATTCAGATAGCTAAGAAAAAACTTACTTCTAGGATCAGAAATTCATCCTGAATCCAAATATGATATTCAATTTCTGTTCCAAATTCAATTTTAAGGTCTTCATACCCTCAGGGATGATGCCGGATATAGAGGTAATATAGAGTAGTTCATACAATTGACCTATAAATGAAGTGAACATATCACTTGGTTTTATTTTTTATGCTCACTCTGAATACAATAATTGCTTTTCTTGTAAATTCAATTTTAAGCCCTTTTAGGACCCTTGAAAATCATCTTTCTCTATATTTTTGCATATAAAAATGGGTTAAAACATTTGTTTCAAACTTAATATTCCATTATAAATCCATTTTGTATAAGTTGTACAATTCACAAATGTTGATTTGTCAAAATTAAGTTAAATAAAAAAATATTCAAAACGATTCTGCCATGTTTTCTTCTTATTCTGTTAGGCTGCTTAAAAACTACCATTTCACCTTTAAGTCATTACACAACAGCAACGCTTTAAGAAATTTATAATAAAAGTTCTTGTGATATTTACCTAGATTTATCAGCAGTCAGTTGAACCAATCTTATACCAAACCATCTTCTAGACAACACTATAGTGTTTTTTTGTGGATGGTGAAGTCCTCCCTTTGAAAGAGTGGCAGACAGTCTGGTTTTATAATATCAATTTTTCTCTTCTTCTTTTTATTTGTATTAAAGCTTATTCCAATAGGCAATGCATAGAACACCACCCAAAAAAATTCCCCCGGACCCTACCCCAAGTACCACTGAAAACATTCAACCCCTTGGCTGGTCAAGTCAACTTTCTCAAAGCTCACATGAGGGGTCATTGAATAACACAAAGGTGGAAGTCGGGCATATGTCACAATACAGGATGAGACTGAAAATGAATTTCAAGAGGTCCTATCAAGAAACTAAAAAAAAAAGGAAAAAGATTTCACCAATCAAAAATAATACCCCTCCCCATGATCCAACATTCCCCTCACAAAACCTTGGAATTTACTTAAAAATCACTCCAGATACCCCATTTGAGATAAAAAAGATAGCTCTCTTGAGGGTTGCAATCTTTAAACTGTTAAAATCAATGTTTTCATTAAACATTAACCGTGATGGATCTCTGCTAATAGCCCTTCAAGATTCTAAATCAGCAGATATATTATTACAGAATTCAAAATCTCTTCTTAACATACCTATAAAATCTGTTCTTTGGACCCCAAACCAAAACCCAACTAAAATAGTAGTGTATAACATCCCTCCAGAAATTCCTATTCAGGATCTAAAAGAAGGACTCTCTGACAGAACTGGTAACCCAATCTCAGTAGCTGATGTAACCCAATTGGGTAAACCAGATGCCAATGGCCAAAAGTTAAGCAAGTCTTTCTTATTCACACTAAGAGAAGAAAATAATAACCTGGATCAGATATTCCTATTTGGACAAAGGAAACCCCACAAGCCCTACAAGCCAAAACCTATCCAATGCCAAAAATGTCTAAGACTAGGACACACAAAAAACACATGCAGTGAAACATTACATGAATGCAATTCTTGTAAAAACTCCCACCCCACTGGAATGATAAATTGTAAAAACAATCAGCCAAAATGTATCAACTGCAATGGTCCCCACGATTCTACTAATAAAACTTTATGCCCTGTATATAAAAAACGAGCACTAACACTCCAAATAGCAACAGAAAAAAACATACCTTACCCTTTTGCAGCAATGGAAGCAAATGCAGCTCAATCACACTTGACCAAAAACTTTATGAAACCACCCAACCCTCTCACCCACAGACAAACCATTCTACCAAAAGCTTCAAGCACCCCCAATAAGACTCCTTCCTCAAAGCAACCAAGCTCACATTCCTATAAGAGAGATTCACCCTGGACAAACCTTCTAGCCTCTACAAGTAATGATAGAAGATCAGAATGGCCACCTCTCCCAAGTAGTAATGAATCAGAAGTATTACTACTACTACTACTACTACTAATAACTCACTGCAGCACCAAGCTGCCTGAGGCCAACACAGCTACGCACGCTCCTCCTCCAACCTAATCTATTTAAAGCCTCCCTCTTTACACCCTCCCAGGAAGTTCCCATTTCCTTTAAATCCTTATTTATGACATCCTCCCAACCCAGACAAGGACGACCTGCTTTCCGTGTAGCCCCAGACGGTTGGCCAAAAAGGACAATCTTTGGTAATCTGTCATCCTTCATCCGTAGAACGTGGCCCAGCCATCTCAACCTTTCTTTCATTATAGCCCCAGAAAGCGGGATTGAACCACACTTTTCGTACAACCTACTGTTTGAAATACGGTCAGTCAGCCGGGTACCCAGAACAATCCATAGGCAATTTCTCTGGAAAACATCTAGTAAATTTTCATCTGCTTTTCGGAGTGTCCATGCTTCAGAGCCATATTTGACCACTGTCATCACTGTAGCTTCCAATATTCTAATCTTGGTTTGTAGGCTTATCTTTCTATTCTTCCAAACTTTTTTTAACTGTGAAAAAAAACACCCTGAGCTTTAGCTATTCTACTTTTAACATCTTCACTGCTCCCACCATCTTTACTAATAATACTACCAAGGTAACTGAAGCTCCCAACCTGATCAATCTTTTCGTTACCTAAGGTCACCTGTTCATCTTCACTTATTCCTAACCTTAGTGACTTAGTCTTCTTAGCATTAATTTTCAAGCCTATTTTAGCACCCTGAACTCATAAAACCTCTAAAAATTCATTCATTTTGCTCACACTTTCATCTAATATGCTTAAATCATCAGCATAATCTAAGTCCAGGAGCGTTCTTCCTCCCCATTTGATTCCATGGTCTCCAATTGCCTTTCCTGTGCTCCTTAAGACGAAGTCCATCAAAATGATCCATATAAAGGGGGATACAACACAACCCTGCTTAACTCCTGATTTAATAACGGGTATTAATCAAATTATCAACAAAAAGCCAGATGAAAATCCAAATGAATTAACACCTAACATGTGCCTATTTATACTAAATTCTAATGCAGTACAGTCAATGAACCTAAAACAACCACAAAAAGCAAAAATAATAAGCGAATTGGCAAAATTGTACCTACCCAATCACATGCATATCCAAGCAAAAAAAAAGATCTTGCTCTGCTCCTAGCAAAGCCAAAGATTGATACACAGCAAAATGAAAATTAAAACAACAAAGCAGCATATTTCAATACTTCAGTGGAATGTAAGATCACTTTCGGAAAATAAGTTAAATGAACTTTTATCTTTTATGAATAATAATTCCATTGATATTGCTTGCCTTCAAGAAACCCATTTGACTAATAACCAACAAACAAAGCTTCCAAGATATACTATCCTGAGAAAGGATAGGTCTTCACAGAGAAAAGGAGGTGGCGTAGCTATAATTTTAAATAATAATATTAAATTTTGCGGTATTAATTTCCCAGATTTTTCAAATGATGTTGATGTTATTGGTATCAATGTCTGGATAAATAATACAAAAACATACATATTAAATCTTTATAACCCTAATGGCCAGACTACAGATGCCATGGATTTTTTCACTTATATTACTAATTCTAATATGCTAAAAAACATAATCATCTGCGGGGATTTTAATGCCCACAGTCTTCTGTGGGGGGATAAGCCAGCAAATAAAGCTGGTAAGCTTATTGAGAGATTGATTTCAAATAATGCCGATTTAGCAATTGCTACCCCTCCTAATCTAAATACATATTTTAACCCCAAAAGTGGCAAATTCTCAACTATTGACCTACAAATTGTTTCGATAAATATATTAAATAAAATTTATATTAAGAAAATTGAGAATCTATGCACTGACCATTTTGCAATAGTATCCTCTTTAAATGAACCAGCCAACATTCTCCCACACATCCCTAAATATGTCAACACCAAAGCAAATTGGACCATGTTTAGAAATAAGCTTAATGAAGAAGTCCTAAGTTCAACCCAGAAATCTCATACCTCAGTTGTAACTGCTGACACGTGTGCTGAAGCTATGACATCAATATTAACAAATGCAGCTAATCAAGCTATCCCAAGAAATTCACCTAGGAAAACCATCCCTAAACACACCCCTAAAGCATGGTGGACAAAAGATTGCCAAATTATGTGGAGAATAAAAAATGCAACTAGGAGAGCATACCTAAGAAAACCATCCCCTGCCACATATTTAAGTAAATTACAAGCAGAGGCTAACCTCAAGAGAACAATAACTAATGCTAAATATAACTATTGGAATAATTTTGCAAATAATCTTTCCAGAGAAACATCTGAGCCAAGAATACATAGACTTATAAGCAAAATCTGTGGGAAAAAAAATCCTCCAACCCTCTTGTGTATGAACTAATACATGAGAATTCCCACTATGATAATGACTTTGATAAGACAAAATTATTTGCCTCCCTTTTCTCAAAAAAGCTAACATCAAAAAACAAAAATATCACCACACAAATCATGACAAATCCTATTTACCAGCCCCGACCAGGTTCACATTATATAAACCATCCCTTCTCAATACATGAATTGAATAATGCTATACAGCATATCAAGGCCAATGCTACAAGTAGCTATGATAATATACACCCTATATGGTTAAAGAATCTTACCCCTTTGTACAAACAGGAGCTCCTAAATTGCTATAACCATGCATGGGCTACATCCACATTCCCTAATAACTGGAATGTTCATCTCTCATACCAATTTTAAAGAAAAACAAACCTAAACATGACCCTCAGTCATATAGACCCATAATGATTACCCCAGTGCTGGGAAAATTAATGGAGAAAATGATTTACCATCGGTTGCTATGGTTTGTTGAGAAGAATAATCTGATACCTCATACTCAAACTGGCTTCAGGAAACACCACTCATCAATAAATGCAATAAATGAATCCCTATCAAAAAATAATGTCTTAACTGCTGCTTTCCTAGATTTTGAAGGAGCTTATGATAATGTTGACCACCAGATTCTCTTAGTTAAACTTACAAACCTTGGGCTACCCCCCAAACTTATATCCTTCATAAAATCCTTTATTGAAAACCGAAGTTTCATTGTTTGTGTAGGTTCAGCCTCTTCACCCAAAGCTTCAATAACCAAAGGCCTTCCACAGGGTGCAGTCCTGAGCTGCCTCCTATTTTCACTATTTCTGTGGGACATGAACCTCACACATACCAATCTACAGTACGCTGACGATCTGGTATTATGGGCAACTGGCAATACCTTCGAGATTGCTCATTCAAAGTTGCAAAATGCACTTTTCCAATTTGAAAAGTTCTCCCAAAGTCCATTTTACCTACTGCACCCACAAAGTAAAAAATTATCCAATTCCACCATAAGCGAAATCATTATGATGCTAGGCTAACATTAAATGGAATACTTATCCCAGAGGACAATCAAATTAATTATCTAGGGCTCATACTTGACCAAAAACTAAATTTCCACCTCCACATTACAAATACAATAAAAAAGTGCTATAGAAAAATAAGAATAATTAAAAGGCTACTAGCCACACCTTGGGGCTGTAATGAGAAAACACTACTCCAATTTTATAAATCATATATAAGACCCCATATTGATTATGGCCTCATAGTATATGGTGCTTGTGCTAAGACCCACATGCAAAAAATCGAAACGACGCAAAATGATATAATTCGTCTTATATTTGGTCTTAGGAAACCAACAAAAACTAAGTTTCTGCTTACTGAGAGTGGACTATCACCAATAAATGAAAGAAGAAGATATCTACTAATTAAGTACCTTACGAAAATTGAGGCCAATGATTCTCATACCCTGCATAACTGGTTAAGAAATCTATCTATGTTTAGAGGCGTTGCAAATGAATATGCAAATATCCAGAAGAAGTTCCCAGTGCCAGTAAAATCTATTGCACCCACATTCCCCCCCCCCCTTGGAGTTGGTCAACCCCCATAATAAGGACTGACTTCTCAAAGTGGATCAAAGAACTTACCCCCATTTCCTTCATTCAGAAAAAATTTGCCAAAATAAATAATGTTGCTTATAAAAACCATTTCCAAATTTTTGTAGATGGGTCCAAAATGAATGAGAAAGTGGCAAGCGGAGCATTCTTCCCAACCCATAATATCGCTTTAGGAGAGAGATTACAAGATAATTCATCTGTAATGTCTGCCGAGCTAAATGCCATAATCATGGCATTAGATCTCCTCACGGTTAATGAATATATGAACGTTAATATTAAAAATATTATAATATATTCTGACTCTTTGTCAAGCCTTGAGCTTCTTTCGTCAGCTTCTCAAAATAAGATGGATATTGACACATTTCTTTGTCTTAGGATTATTGATATTTTTGCTTCAAAAGGTATTTTAACTCATATACAGTATATTCCAAGCCACTCGGGTATAATAGGTAACCATAAGGCAGATGAAATAGCAAAAAATGCTTTAAATATTGACCAGCCAAGTGGGAGACCAATCCCCATTAGAGATATTTACCGCTGGAGACTTACAGAGGTACTGATAAATAATAAGAATCCTACTCTATCACCTTTCCCAAGTAAGCACCTTTCCAAGATTTATCATAGAATTCGGTCAGGTTCAAATGGGCTAAATTTTCAGGCATTTTCTTATCAGATCCCTAATTCAAGTGGCGAAGTTCCCTCGTCCCCCCTTTGCAGGTCATGTAATCTTAAGAATGAAACAATAGATCACTGCCTATTTGAATGTAATATGCTGACGTCTGCACAGTATACCCTGCGATGTAAAATGTTAGAATGCTTCAAACACCACAAAATTCCACTAACAGCCAAGAGTCTTGCTGACCATACTCTCTCGCAGAGCACAGAGATCAATATATACTCTCTTATAATTCAACTGCTGGTATCAAAAGATATACTCCAAGAAATCTGAGCAGATACAAATCATATAAGACAAACCAGCTCCATAGCTCTGTTGATCCCACAGAGTGAGCCAAAAGGAAAAGGGCTAAATAGTATCGACTGAAAAGCCCGTCTGCTGAATAAGAAGAAGAAGGAAGAAGTAAAAAATATCAAAACTGACAGAAGAAACATGGTGGATAGAAAAATGGATGTTTTGAATAGTTTTATCTGACTCAATTGTAACAAATCAATGTTAACTGATTATATAGCTTTAAATAAATCTTATAATGAAATTATCATTTTTCAAGGGTCTAAAGAAGCTGAAAATTAGATTTGCAAGAAAAGCAGTTGTAGTAACTAGAAAGAGTATGAATAATGGCATTGAGTGGTATGTTCACTTTATGCATAGGTCAATTATATGAACTCCATATTTCTCCTTTTTTCTTTTATTTTAGATATAGCTGTAGCATCATTCATGCAATAGCCTCACTGTTGGTAAAGCTATTGTGTCCCTTAATTGAATTGATGGTGACAAAATTGAGAATCAATTAATGCATATGAAATATATGATATAAGCTATGTATTTAAGTAAGATTAGAAAGATTTTGCAAGAGAAATGAATGTCATATTTGGATTCAGGATGAAACTTGATTCCAACGGTAGGTTAGTTTCTTGGCTATCTGAATATTCTCTTAATAAAAAGCTTTACCAAATAGTTACATTAACAGAGTATTTAGATAGCAAAGAAACAAATTTACCTGTAGAATTTCATCTTGTTCAATTTTGACATTCATTTTCATCAAAAATTCAATTGTAAGCCCTTTACAGACCCTTGATCTCTTATTTCAGATACAGCTTATATATCTATGTTAGTGTCAAGCTTGCTAAAACCAGTTTACCTGACAAAGATAAGAATTAATAAATGCATGGTTCTAGAAATCATTTCACTTAGAAAGGGTATTTTGAGCAGTGTTGGGCAGATTTTAATGCTTGAAAAATGATGGGTAGTAATCCCTTGAATTCTGCCAAGAAAATGACCAAATTTAACTAATTGTATCATTTGTTTAGTCATATCAATGAATCATTCCCCTTAATTATGTATACCATGGCTGCAGCAATAGCTGCAACCTTGTGGTTCTTAGCCCTCTATATTAAAATTGAAGAAGATCACATTAGGTAGGACTGCTATGCTCTTATACCCTGATGCTAGTAAGGTGATAGCTGTTGAAATAGAAACAAATGGTTTCTTCAGGGATTATAAATACAAAGGTGTTTGAAAATTGGCTTTGAAAAATAGAGATTGAAAATTGCTAGTGCTTCTTACAGTGTAGCATCTCCCAAGTTCATTAAAAAATAAAAAAAATAAAGTAAAAGTGGATAATTAATATTATTAGCCTACAGTTCATATTAAATTTGGTATTTCTCTTTTAGTGATAAATTATCAACATTGCTTATTTTCAAGAATTGTTTTAAGCTAAAATCTAGTGGCAAAATATTGGCAGATTAAGTAGGATAGTTAAATATAAACTGATAGGCCTACTGGGAGAAGGATTCTGTTTTCTTTTATGTGTTCCATGCATTTCAAAGACCCTTAAAAGACAAGTTCACAGTCTTTATAAATCAATCTTTATAATATATATAAATCTTTTTTTTTTTTTTTTTTAATCCATTGTCTCTGATTGCTCATGATGTCATTCTCTGTGCACGTTTGTTTGATTGTTTTGTTATTGTGATTTTTATTTTGTCTTTCTGCTTTGTGTGCTGGGCTGTGGACTTGGGTATTGGATCTTCAACTAATACTGTTTATGTTACAAATATTGATGGGGTCACCACAATCATGAGCTCTGCCTCTCTGTGGTGACCAGTGTATTTTATTTGTTAAGCATATTATATTAATAAATTGAACTGAATTGAATCAAAGTGACAAAGCATCAGATACCATAGGTGCTTTTTTCTCAGCAACATTGCCAGTTTCTACACTCAGGAATTTCCTGCATACTTTGAAAAAAAAACAGCAAAACTTGGTATAAAACTCTCATTAAGACAATTGGGACTTCATATAAAATATGTAAATAGAAAAAGCGAAACAATTATATAGTAGGGTAGATAGTTTTTAAAAGGCTTGCTTGAGGGTAAAATTATCATGTCCACAAGATTTTTTAATAAATTCATCTTGATAGAGTAAAGAAAAATGAATTTTCACAAACAACTATATTTTGTGCCATTTCTGTTTATCCTTGAAAATAGAGATTGATCAAAAGGAAAAATGAAAAATTCAAATCATCATGTTCTAAAAGTTTGAATAAAAGTTTTCTTTTTTTGAAAACCCAAGAAAATTATATTTTAGTCTGTGTATCAATGATGAGTCTCTTTATCTTCTTTCTTGTACTAATTCTAGTAAAGAGCCAAAAATGTTCAAAGAGCCTAATAGTGTCAAAGATGGTTTGCTCCTTGCTAGGTACTAGTTGAGAAAACACTGAAAACGTACTGTGTGTGTATATTAATCTGCTAATATGGCTGCCATAATTCTTGTATGATTTGTTACTGTAACTTTTTTGTACAAAATCTTTCTCTCTTTAACAAAGTTTAAAGATCTTTTGTTAATTCTTTTAATTGCCTGATATCAGTTCCTTGTCTCTGGGCTAGTTCATTCCAGTGGTTTGTGACACTCCTTGAGAAGTATATTTGATGGATTTTTGATTGGAAGCTTAACTTTGACAGCTTCTTGGAGTGTCCTCTTGTATGATGATGGGTAGTATTTAAAGTTTTCCTTTTGAAGTTTGTAAGTCAGGATCACATTGCTCTACATATGTCTGTATCAAACCTTACCTTCTCTATACTCTGATAATTTGAAACTAATTGGTCAATTATTCTTTTGTTAATTCTTTTAATTGCCTGATATCAGTTCCTTGTCTCTGGGCTAGTTCATTCCAGTGGTTTATGACACTCCTTATATTTGATGGATTTTTGATTGGAAGCTTAACTTTGACAGCTTCTTGATAATTTGAAACTAATTGGTTAATTACTCTTTTGTTAATTCTTTTAATTGCCTGATATCAGTTCCTTGTCTCTGGGCTAGTTCATTCCAGTGGTTTGTGACACTCCTTGAGAAGTATATTTGATGGATTTTTGATTGGAAGCTTAACTTTGACAGCTTCTTGGAGTGTCCTCTTGTATGATGATGGGTAGTATTGAAAGTTTTCTTTTTGAAGTTTGTAAGTCAGGATCACATTGCTCTACATATGTCTGTATCAAACCTTACCTTCTCTATACTCTGATAATTTGAAACTAATTGGTCAATTATTCTTTTGTTAATTCTTTTAATTGCCTGATATCAGTTCCGTGTCTCTGGGCTAGTTCATTCCAGTGGTTTATGACACTCCTTATATTTGATGGATTTTTGATTGGAAGCTTAACTTTGACAGCTTCTTGATAATTTGAAACTAATTGGTTAATTACTCTTTTGTTAATTCTTTTAATTGCCTGATATCAGTTCCTTGTCTCTGGGCTAGTTCATTCCAGTGGTTTGTGACACTCCTTGAGAAGTATATTTGATGGATTTTTGATTGGAAGCTTAACTTTGACAGCTTCTTGATAATTTGAAACTAATTGGTTAATTACTCTTTTGTTAATTCTTTTAATTGCCTGATATCAGTTCCTTGTCTCTGGGCTAGTTCATTCCAGTGGTTTATGACACTCCTTATATTTGATGGATTTTTGATTGGAAGCTTAACTTTGACAGCTTCTTGATAATTTGAAACTAATTGGTTAATTACTCTTTTGTTAATTCTTTTAATTGCCTGATATCAGTTCCTTGTCTCTGGGCTAGTTCATTCCAGTGGTTTGTGACACTCCTTGAGAAGTATATTTGATGGATTTTTGATTGGAAGCTTAACTTTGACAGCTTCTTGGAGTGTCCTCTTGTATGATGATGGGTAGTATTTAAAGTTTTCCTTTTGAAGTTTGTAAGTCAGGATCACATTGCTCTACATATGTCTGTATCAAACCTTACCTTTTCTATACTCTGATAATTTGAAACTAATTGGTCAATTATTCTTTTGTTAATTCTTTTAATTGCCTGATATCAGTTCCTTGTCTCTGGGCTAGTTCATTCCAGTGGTTTATGACACTCCTTATATTTGATGGATTTTTGATTGGAAGCTTAACTTTGACAGCTTCTTGATAATTTGAAACTAATTGGTTAATTACTCTTTTGTTAATTCTTTTAATTGCCTGATATCAGTTCCTTGTCTCTGGGCTAGTTCATTCCAGTGGTTTGTGACACTCCTTGAGAAGTATTTTTGATGGATTTTTGATTGGAAGCTTAACTTTGACAGCTTCTTGGAGTGTCCTCTTGTATGATGATGGGTAGTATTTAAAGTTTTCCTTTTGAAGTTTGTCAGTCAGGATCACATTGCTCTACATATGTCTGTATCAAACTTTACCTTCTCTATACCCTGGTAATTTGAAACTGATTGGTAAGGTTACAATAACCACTGAGCTGCAATCTATGCAAAATCACCAGGATGATTGATGGATGATTGACAGTCTTGATTGGATGATTGATGGATCCTTTCTTTTGACCCTCCATGAGAGTTCGACCAGGAATGAAAGTTTCTTATCAGCATAACACCCACATAAATTGTACCCCTCACTGTCAAAAAGGAAAATAGGCCAACATTCATTTTACAGCAGGGTGTGGAAGCCATGGAATGACCTTCCACCTAAAACATTTCTAACAGACGACATAAATAAATTCAAAACAAGACTAGCAGAAACAAATTTTCAAAGTAAATCATTTTTAAATAATTTATAGTATTATTTGTCAGTGTTTGTTGTAGTCGTTATTTTCATCGATTTATATGTGTGTACTATGTTGTCAGTTGTATTATGTATTATGTTGTGTATTATGTTGTCATAACTTCTATTTATTATATTTATTGCGACAAGCTTGAAAGCTTGCCGTATTTGGTATTAATAAATACATAAATAAATAAAATTAAGGACACATAAATTCATAGAGGTTTATTACTTGTAAGTGAAGTCTCTTCTTTTAAGCTTTTGAAGTTTCACTTTAAATATTCTAATGTTGTTGGTTCAAAAATATGGTTGTTTGGCTTTTCACTATGGTTGTGTTGAGGTCTATTAATTCTATTTTGTGCATTTGGGCGGCTGAGCACCTGGGGTTATTTAAAAATGAGTTAAAAAGATGTTTCATAGTTTTTTATTTATTTATTTTCCTTTTTTTTCTGTCTTTTCTGTTTGTTATTATGAAATTAATTATTATTATTGACGAGTTGATGAGAGATTGGTTTTTATTGGTTATTATTATTATTATTTTATTTTTTCTCATTTTTTTTTGTCGTGAATTTTTAGGTAGATACTGAGTTTTATGTACCTACCCAGTCGCAAGTGCTTTTTTGTATCTTTCTTTGGGCGGGTACTTGCATATTACTTAAATGTATTTGATTTATAAATGAAAAAACTGAACTGAATTTAGAATAAGTAGTTAAGCATTGCAATGACAAAAATTGGTTGTTTAAAGGATTTCTTCATTTACTTGGTGGTAGATACAACATTTTGGAAAGAAGCAGGGGATGGGGGAGCCTACTGGAAGTTTATTTGCTGTTATAAATTTATGGACTACAATTTTGAAGATTTTTTTGTTGTTGCTTGATAAATATACTTAAATGTTAATAAAAATTGGCATGAAAGCTGAGGAGGTAGTTGCTGCTCTGAATCTGCAAGACTGTAGCTGCATCTTGCTCCTGATTATGTTTGTCTAGAGGCCATCGAAAGATTGAAATCCAGCCCTTCTAATAGTAATATGCATATGACTTGAACATCTTTGTTATTATTATTATTTTTACTGATTTCAGAATTGAATTGCAATTCTTTCATTTTTTATCAGCTACTGCAATAACATCATTTACTGGAAGCTGTAATAGCTTTTTTGGGCTATTCAGCGTACCTGAGAACCCTACTGTAGACCTTTCAAGCTCTTATCTGCAAAACTGTGGAATTTTGTATTTTTTGCCAGAAGAGATGTCATGGATTTATGTTTATTTATTTATTTGTTGCTTTTTTTTGTTTTTCCCAAGGGTGATCGTATCGACCCATTGGTCCTAGGACATCTTGAGATGGCTCATTCGAACGTAAATTAAAAGTTCTAGTGCGCTTTTTAAGTGACCAAAACCTCCTCTCGCCTCTTTTTTTCCAAAATGGTCCATTCAAAATTTGAGTTAGATGTTTTGTTCATCATAGTTGATAGGCAAAATAACTATGTCTTTGGATATAACATGACCCCCCCCCCCTCCCCAAAGACACACACACAGCCCCAGAAGCAGGGTCTTTAAGGTCCATCTGGCCAAGGTGTGTCCATATTTCCTTGTATTATTTAAAAATGATCAGAAATTAAATAAAAAAACAAGTTTTTTCAACTGAAAGTAAGATACAACGTTAAAACTTAAAACGAACAGAAATATTTACGTATAGGAAGGGGACTGCCCTCTCTTCAACACCTCGCTCTTTGCGCTAAAGTCGGAATTTTGTTCCAATTCTTTAAAGATGACTCCTGAAACACAATGGTCATTTAATTACAACAGTAAACCTTTTTAAAAGTACTAAAAAACTTTAGCGTAAAGAGCGAGCTGTTAAGGAGGGGGCAGCCCCCTTATATGTGTAATAATTTCTGTTCGTTTTAAGTTTGAATGTTCCTACTTACTTTCAGATGAAAAAAAACCGTTTTTTAAAAATTTAATTCTATAAAAAAAAACATGAAGAAACAAAAAGACAAATCAAATGAGAGTAATTCTTCTTAGTAGAGGAATGACCTCTACTAAGCTGTATTCAGTACTTAAACAAAACATATACATATGTACTATAAAAAAACATCCTTTGGAAATAACCTTACAAAAATAAAAAATGGATTGAAAAACAAGACACAAATGAAAAGACTATTGAAGAAATTAAATGGGGGATGAATTCTTTACATGGATAGCCTACAGATGGTGTCTGTCATTGGATGTGTCTGATTTTTTATTTTTTTTTTTTTTTTAGAGGAATGTGTGCAGAGTCTCCTTTTATTAGAACATCGTAACTACGGTTTTTGAAAATTTCTCAATTTAAATCGATGCCTTTATCTTTTTTTTGTGGCACTTGGTATTAACCAGGTTACATATAGCAATTGCAAATTCTGTTGGTCTGTTGGTTCCAGTTTTGCTACTTTAGGTAAGCTAGGACGATGAGACTTGGCAGGCGTATCAGGGACCGGACCAGATTAAAATTGAAATAGTCGTTTTTCTGATTTGACCATCTGGGTGGGGGGGGTGGGGGGTCCGTTAATTCGAAAAAAATAGAAAAATTGAAGTATTTTTAACTTACGAACGGTTGATCAGATCTTAATGAAATTAGATGTTTGGAAGGATATCTTGTCTCAGAGCTGTTATTTTAAATCTCGACCGGATCTGGTGACATTGGGGGGATATGGGAGGGAAAACCTAAAATCTTTGGAAACACTTAGAGTGGAGGGATCGGGATGAAACTTGGTGGGAAAAATAAGCACAATTCCTAGATACATGATTGACATAACCGGAATGGATCCGCTCTCTTTGAGGTAGTGGAGGGGGGGTAATTCTGAAAAATTAGAAAAAATTAGGTATTTTTAACTTACGAATGGGTGATTGGATCTCAATGAAATTTAATATTTAGAAGGATATCGTGTCTCGAAGCTCTTATTTTAAATCCTGACCGGATCTGTTGACATTGGGGGGGGGGGAGTTGGGAGGGGGAAACCTAAAACTTGGAAAACACTTAGAGTGGAGGGATCGTGATGAAACTTGGTGGGGAAAATAAGCACAAGTCCTAGATACATGATTGACTTAACCGGAACGGATCCGCTCTCTTTGGGCTAGTTGGGGGGGGGGGGGGTAATTCTGAAAAATTAGAAAAAACGAGGTATTTTTAACTTACAAACGGGCGATCGGATCTCAATGAAATTTGATAGTTAGAAGGATATTGTGTCTCAGAGCTCTTATGTTAAATCCCAACCGGATCTTGTGACATTTGGGGGGGGGGGGTTGGGAGGGGCCAGTAATCTTAGAAAATACTTAAAGGAGTGAGATCAGGATGAAACTGGACGGGAAGAATAAAAGCCTGTCCAAGATACGTGACTGACATAACCAGGACGGATCCGCTCTCTTTGAGGTAGTTGGAGGGGGGGGGGGTAATTTTGAAAATTGAGGTATTTGTAATTTACGAAAGGGTGACCAGAGCTTAATGAAACTTGATATTTAGAAGGATCTTGTGCTTTAAAGCTCTAATTTTAAATTCCGACCAGAATCTGTGACATTGGGGGGGGGGGGGGGTTGGAGGGGGAAACCGGAATTCTTGGAAAACGTGAAAATTGGGGTATTTTTATCTTACGAATAGATGATCGGATTTAATGAAATTTGATATTTAGAAGGAATTCATGTCTCAGAGCTCTTATTTCAAATCCCGACCAGATCTTTTGACATTGGGGGGAGTTGGAGGGGGAAATCCTGGAAAACACATGGAGTGGAGGACTCGGGATGAAGCTTGGTGGATAGAATAAGGAAATGTCCTTGATACGTGACTGATGGAACTGTACTGGATTTGCTCTGTTTGGGGGGGTTCACTGATTTGGCGAGTTTGATGCTTCTGGACGTGCTAGGACGGTGAAAATTGGTAGGCGGGTCAGGGAGCTGCGCAAATTGACTTGATAAAGTCGTTTTCCCAGATTCGACCATCTGGGGGGCTAAAGGGAGAGGAAAAATTAGAAAAAGTTAGGTATTGATAACTTACGAGTGGGTGATCGGATCTTAATGAATTTTGATATTTAGAAGGACATCGTGACTCAGAGCTCTTATTTTAAATCCTGACCGGCATTAAGCCTCTTATTTTCCTTTTAAATCCATCTATTGATTCATAGAATTTCATTAGAGCTCATACCATATGATCTCTTGGCTCTTAGCTCTTCTTGCCTCGTCACAAGTGCCAAATGAGCTGTTAGCTCTTGTTTTTTTTTTTTGTTTTTTTTTTAGCTGATTACTTAAAAATTGTGGTAAAACATTTAGTATGGACTCCAAGGTGGTCTCATCAAAAGCGACTAAATGATCTAGATATTCAAAAGCATAGAAGATTTATGCAGAATCAGAATAATTATTTTTACTTGTATGCTTACTTATATGCTTAGGCCTACTTATGTTGTACACTTACTTTTATTTTTACTTAGACATGGTTGTTTGTATTTTATTTTCCTCCTCTTTTTGTTTATTCGTTTTTTCATATGCCAAGTATATCCAATAAGTCTTTGCAATCTGTTTACTGTAAATTTTTGAGTTTGCCACTTTTTTAAAATTTGCAACTGTTTTTGTGATGGTGATTCAGCTCATTGGGTGCATCCCAAACTGTGCGCCATGGCTTGCTGTGGCAATCATTGTTGTTAGCTAGCTTAAAGGCTTCAGTACTAGGTGACATGGCTATATTCTGGCGATATAACTGTGCGCTATGGCTTGTTGCACCAATCTCTGCTGACAGCTAACTTAAAGGCTTCAGTACTAGGTGACATGGCTATATTCTGGCTATATAACTGTGCGCTGTGGCTTGTTGCACCAATCTCTGTTGACAGCTAACTTAAAGACTTCAGTACTAGGTGACATGCCTATATTCTGGCGATTTAACTGTGCACCGTGGCTTGCTGCACCAATCTCTGTTGACAGCCAACTTAAAGGCTTCATTACTAGATGTCATGGCTATATTCTGGTGATATAACTCTGCGCCGTGGCTTGCTGTGGCAATCATTGTTGTTAGCTAGCTTAAAAGCTTCAGTACTAGGTGACTTGGCTATATTCTGGCGATATAACTGTGTGCTGTGGCTTGTTGCACCAATCTCTGCTGACAGCTAACTGCTGACAGCTAACTTCAGTACTTCAGTACTGAAGTACTAGGTGACGAGGCTTCAGTACTAGGTGTCATGGCTATATTCTGGCGATATAAATGTGCGCTGTGGCTTGTTGCACCGATCTCTGCTGACAGCTAACTTAAAGGCTTCAGTACTAGGTGACATGGCTATATTCTGGCGATATAACTGTGCGCTGTGGCTTGTTGCACCAATCTCTGCTGACAGCTAACTTAAAGGCTTCAGTACTAGGTGACATGGCTATATTCTGGCGATATAACTGTGCGCTGTGGCTTGTTGCACCAATCTCTGCTTACAGCTAACTTAAAGGCTTCAGTACTAGGTGACATGCCTATATTCTGGCGATTTAACTGTGCACCGTGGCTTGCTGCACCAATCTCTATTGACAGCCAACTTAAAGGCTTCAGTACTAGATGACATGGCTATATTCTGGTGACATAACTGTGCGCTGTGGCTTGCTGCACCAATCTCTGCTGACAGCTAACTTAAAGATTTCAGTAAAGGCTTCAGTACTAGATGACATGGCTATATTCTGGTGATATAACTGTGCGCTGTGGCTTGCTGCACCAATTTCTGTTGACAGCTACCTTAAAGGCTTCTGTACTAGGTGATACGGCTGTGTTCTAGCGATATAATTGTGCGCTGTGGCTTGCTGCACCAATTTCTGTTGACAGCTACCGTAAAGGCTTCTGTATTAGGTGACATGGCTATATTCTGGCGAAGGTTGTATTCTGGCTAAAGGAGTTGTATTCTGGCTAAAGAAGTTGTAATCTGGCTCTTGGATTGCTTATGCATAGCATAAGCACAAGCAAGTTCCTTGACAATTTTAGAATTTTTCTTTCTTTTCAGGATATGAATTACCAGCATATAACAATGGTGGTTTTGGACGAGAACAGATTGAACTTGTAGACTTGACGATTCGGACCAAGAGAGAAACTGTGTCTAAAGAAAACTTAGATGATTTGGCCTCAATTACTAGCGAAAAAAATGCTCCAATTGGTAAAGATGGCCATGACTTTTTTAGATCAACAGTTGGTAATTCAGGTAAATGTTTTTGTTCTACAAGGCACACTTTTTAGATAGATAGACGGATAGATTTATTCACACGAAAGCCCTTTTGGGCTATTGTGACACACAATAAACAAGCAAAAAAAGAATACAATGACAACATAGACTGACAAAACACTAAAAGCAATCATTCCAGAAAATCTTCACAATACCCTGCACCTACCCCGACGAACCTTCCAATATTATTTATATCTAAATAACACTTACTTTTGATTGTTTCCAAAATTCAACGTTACTATCAAGGGGATTCAATACCATAGAGAATCAGCCTAACTTGTCCATTATAATTTTTTTTTAGTTTGTGTGGCTAAACTGTTTAGAATTGATTGGGCAGTGTTGCCATAACTTGTAGATAAGCAATCTTCATAAACGGCAGAAAACTAGAAGCTGACACCTACTTTCCCTGGAATCTTAGAAAAACCTCGTAATTTCGCCTGTTTTATACCAGAGATAGCAACATTCAGTTTTACTGAGACTTCTATTATTAGAAAATGTGTATCTTATTTTTTCGTTAAATAAATCAGAATTTTCTTTTTAAAATTGAGCAAAAACAAGTCCCTAAAAAGTTTTAGTATACCTGCTAGGAAAATGCCAAAATTCACCACAAAAGAAATGCCATTTGATTGGCAGCTCTGCAAGTTTCGGGGGGTTTTACCTGCTTTGATTGAAATTTTGCCAACACAATTTTATTGTCTTTTCAGTCAAATTTTATAGTCAACCCACAAACTCTCAATGCTTTCAAAGATAAAAGACAACTAAGTTTCAAAAATAAATAGTCCCCTGGGATTATATCCCCCCTTTTTCTCAATATAGCCGTAGAAAATGGGATAGAATAACATTTAGGGAAGTCAACGATCTTTATTGTGAATAAAAAACCACAAGAGTTTCATAGATTTGTTCTTGGTACTGTGACTGTCTCAGTTATTTATGTTATTTGGTCAACTTCGGTCAAAGTAGAAAAATATGTGGTTGAAGCAACATATTACAGATACAAACTCACCCTCTAGCCAAGCCAAAAGATCACCACGGACCTAGTACTGTATAGAGTCCTTTACTAGAAACGCCAGGCCACCTCTGTCCATTCGTGAACGGTTTTTTGATTCCAAACAATACCTTTGACAACTATAGAACGAGAGAAGACTATCCTCACCCAAAAACGTTTCACATAAAGCTAGCTCCTCAATAGAATCAATTTCGCATATAAACTGAACAATATCATGATAAGATGACGTAATGTGGCAGTTCCACGCCACATGAGTGTGGCACTCATCTTTTTATTATTAGTATCTGCAGATCCATAAATATATGTGCTGAAACGACCCGGCCGAAAACTTAAAGTAGACTGCTCTGCCACAACCTTAGATAATAAATGTTTATCAATATCAAATGTGTCTTGTTCATATCATTTAAACCACAAACTATTAAAAGGGATATAACTACTATTAACTTGTATTATTACAGTATTTTAACTTGTGTTATTCCTAGGATATAAGTATTATTAACTTGCGTTGCAGATATAACCTTGTGTCCAAAATACCCGAATATTGTTGTACAATTTGATTCATGTTTATCAAAAGAACTTATTTTGATTCCAATAAGTGCCATAAGAAATTTTCTTGTTATTATCAATAAAGACCTATAGTCAAGCCTAAACCTTGTAAAAGAGGCTACAACCTCGTAAAAACCACATTTTTCGTACAACTTATTGTCTGAAACAAGTTCAGACCAAGGGGTGCCCAAAAGAATCCATAAACAATCCCTCTGGAAAACATATCCTCCTTTGTCCTCCAAACTACCCACTTTTGAGAACCATGTTTTACCACTTTTATAACTGTAGCTTCAGTTATTCTAATCTTGGTTCGCTAACCATCTCAGTATTCTTCTCAACTTTTTTTCTGCTGTGAACATACACACTGGGCCTTGACCATTCTGTTTTTTTTTTTAATCTTAACTGTATCTACTATATTTACTAATAATAGTAACCATGTAAGTAAAGCTATCTACTTAACTGTTCTTCTCATTTCCCAATATCATCTTTTCACCTTTATTTATTCCTAGCCTAAGCGACTTAGTCTTCTTTATTAGTTTTCAAACTTTTTTCTGCACCCTGAACTCCCAAATCCTTCAAAAAATCTGATTTCTCTAACATTTATATCTAGGACACTGAAATCACCTGCATAACCAAAGTCAAGGCAGTTCGAAATGGATTCTATGATTCCATTTGATTCCATGCTCTTCTATAGCCTTCCCTGTGCTTCTTAGGACAAGGTCCATCTAAATGATCCACATTAATGGAGGTTGAGTGCAACCCTGCTTACCTCCTGAGTCAATACAAAACTGGTTTCCAAATTAACCAACCTCATTTCCTATCTTAACCGCAGTAGTTGTTCTCATATGCAGTTCAATTAACTCATCTCAGTACCTTGCTTGGATAGGGCCTTGAGTAGAGCTGTTTTTTTTTTGGGCTGAATCTTCTTTCCTTCTGAAAATCACATTGTTCTTCTCTACAACTTTATTCAGAACATATCTAAGTCTAAAAACTGTTATATTAAGTCATTTGTTTCCAATAGAAACCAAGCTATTGCTCAATTCGTTGCAAGGATTTAATTAAAGTTTTCCTAACCTAGGTACTTTCCCTGTTTAATCATTTTCATAATCTTTGGTAATTTATCTCTAACTTCACAATCACCTTATTTTTAAAACCCTGTACCACAATGTCAGCACCTATGGCTTTAATTTTTTTTAGTTCTTTTAGTAATGGTTCTAAGGCTTCTTTAGATAATAAGTTTTCTTCACTTCCGAATTGTTACAAATTTTTTCATTCTTTTCTGTATAATTTCTTGTAACTTTATCACGGTTTAACACATTGTCTAAATGGTCTGCCCATTTATATGCCCATATACATTCTCTAAACATTACTTAACCGTTCTTGGAAAGTTCTTCTCAACTATGAAACATAAATATACGATAATATATTATATATCGTAATTAGTTTTAACAAAAAGTAATTTAAATATAATTGTTTTCAATGATGGAAAGCACACTGCCTTATCATACGGAAAACAAGAAGATATGTGGAATGAGTGATGTTTTGAAGGTGATTAAATACGTCATTCGACATAAATTTTGTTGTTTCTTAGATTACATTTTTACTTGGTAAATCTTAAACATTATTAGTCATGGGTGTACATAGTCCAAGGAGGTACACATTATTAATCATGGGTGTACATAGTCAAAGGAGGGTGTACATAGTCAAAGGAGGAGCTAATTCTTGAATTAGCCACCAGCAGAATACTTCCTTTCTCTGATCTATGAAGAAATTCTTCCACGTTTTTTGTATATTTTATAATCGTTCTGCTCCTAACCTACAACAAATGCATACACCCTTATTGTTATTATTTTTCCCTTTATAGTCTTTCGTTTTCTGTGTCAAAATGATCATGGTAAGCTTTATGTGTTATATAATGTAAAATCCTCACCTTTTCTGCAATAAAAACAAGAAAAAAGTTGTCTTGCATTTTTTATGGCTGTGGGGTTATCTTGATTAATACTTTGGTCAGAATTTGCACGTGGCGTTCTTGGCAAAGTATTTTGGGAAAACCAAGAAGCATTGCGTCATTTGGGTGATTTGGAATTTTGGAATTAGAATAGTAGTTGTTTCGGGTATTGATTGTACCCGCACACGGGGGGGGGGGGGAGCTATAATTCGGGAAAGGGGTCGCCGAAGAAGTGCTTTTTTGTCAAGTGAGATATCTGAAAAGTATACATTTTTTTGCAAGTTTGGGAATCTTTGATGAAGGTCGGGAGGGAGAAAAGAGTGTTAATCCTGGTCCTAACTTCTGAAGACGATATTGGGAGTGGGGAGGGGGATGTTTGTATAAACAAATCCTAGATTCATCATATTTGAGAAGATTTAGGTTAATGAAGTGCAACTGTGGTTACGTATTAAGGGATAGAGGATGGTTGTCTTTGATGACAACAATTTTGCCCCTTTTAATGTGGACCCAGGGGTGTCAAATCGCAAAAATATACGGGGGAGGGTAAAGTGTATTTATCAAATTTTAGGGTGGGATTTTGCTGTTTTTTCTACTTTTTGCAATGAAAATATAAAAAATAGATGATTTGGAATAAACATGCCAAAAATAGGTATATGTCAAAATCTTGGGGGAGGTGGAAAAGTATATAGAGCGCCTGGGCCCCTCTATCACTGATTTTGGGTTCAAAAAGGGGAATCTGCGATCATAAACCACACTTCTTTTGTTCCCACCGAAACACTTTTTTTGTCCACTTTGCACCAGACAGGTAAAAAAGGGTAATTCCGTTTTATCTACCAACCTTGTGTTGGTACCAACCAGTCCTTGTGTTTTATACACTTGTAACTTAAGATCAAATCGATTTAATTAATTTACTTAGGAGTGAAAATGATTACATGGTCAGAAATCAACACAGATCTTATCAAGGGGGGGGGGGTTGAGGCCCATAAAGTTTGAGGGTGATAGGAAATCAAAATAATAACGATGAAAGTCAAAGTTCACTATGTTTGGCCTTTTTTATTGATAGTCTCGTTTCGTTTAAAGATCATGTAAATTGATGCAACAACACTAATTGAGAAACAAATCTCTTAATTCGTTGGTTTATATTGTTTGGTCAAAACACCTAAGGGCTAGTAGGTGCGACATGGTAAGCGCCAGGGGAAAGCTTGACTGCGGCAATTTTTATTGGTCATTTACCCAAAAACTTGGAAAATAATGCTTTTTTACATTTTTTTTTCGTATTTAGATGCATGAAAAAAAATCTGTTTAAAAAACTAGTAAGACGTTTTATAGCATAAAATATTCACTAGCAAAAGTATTCAATAGTAAATGGATAGAGAAATTTTGAGTTATTAAATCAAACGAGCCTGGAACTTTTGAGATTATTATAGCCATTTCAATGAAATATCTTTATTGCTATATGAATGACAAAATAATGCACGACCTCATGTCCTCACGGGAATATCAGATACCACGGGTTAATGTCAGAGAGCCCGCTTTGATTTGAGGGGAACAATTATAATACAACCAACGTGGTTAAAAGAGTGAATTGAGATTCGAATAAAACGAGATTATAATGAGTTCAAGGTGAGATTATAATAGGATTACCGAGGAGAGTTTTAGAGCTGTAATGTATACTTGTACATTTTGGTTTTCTCCTTTTTGAGTTAAATAGGTCCTGAGGTCCTGAGGTTGAACAAGGCAATATGAAAAAACGCTTGACCCTGAAAAATGAAACGAAATAATTCACAGCCAAAAAAAAAAAGTAAAAAGATAACCATTATGTTTAAGAAAGAAAATCGAGTTTCTAAATAAAGTAGGACTATAGTGAGGCCATGGTGAAGCTTTAATGGGGTTTCCAAAGAGATTTTTTAGAGTAATGAAGGCTGCATAGTTTGTATTTTGGTTTTGCTTATGTTTAAAAAAGAAAATCGAGTTTCTAAATAAAACGAGACTGTAGTGAGGCCAAGGTGAAGGTACAATGGGATTTCTAAACAGATTTTAGAGTAATGAAGACTGCATAGTCTGCATTTTGGTTTTTGCTTAGTTCTAAGGCCATATTACTTAAAATGTCAAAACGAAAAAAAAGAAAAAAGGTTGGACTTCGAAAAAAGAAATGAGATAATTTACAGCCAGTAAAAAAAAATAAAAAAAAATTCATTATGTTTAAAAAAGAAAATCAAGTTTTTAAATAAAACGAGACTGTAGTGAGGCCAAGGTGAAGGTACAATGGGATTTCTAAACAGATTTTAGAGTAATGAAGACTGCATAGTCTGCATTTTGGTTTTTGCTTAGTTCTTAGGCCACATACTTAAAATGTCAATACGAAAAAACGAAAAACGTGAAACGAGATGTTGAAAAACGATGTGAAAAACGAAACGAGATAATTCACAGCCAGTAAAAAAAAAGTCGCCTTCTTACTGTTCACTTTAGAGGGTGACTTCATTTTGATATTTTAGAGGTTTGTCTTTTTGTTTGGTTTTGTGAAATTCATAACTATTTCATTTTTTTCGCTAAGAGTAGAGCGACTTTTTATTTACAACAAGATATAAACACTGTTAATAAATGAAAATGCAAATGCCTTATGGCATTCTTAAGCGCATTGCCTGTTACAAAGAAACGAAAAATCGTCATGCAGACTACATTTTCTTTAATTTATAAGGTTAAATATTTACAAAATAAAACAAGAGAAATAATAATAACCTGACAGTACTTGTACCTAAAATGAAACAAGAAAAACTAGAATAACCTGACACTACTTCTTCCTAAAATGAAACAAGAAAAACATTAACAACCTGACCCTACTTCTCCTTAAAATTAAACAAGAAAAACAATAACAACCTGACACTACTTCTTCCTAAAATGAAACAAGAGAAACAATAACAACCTGACACTACTTCTTCCTAAAATGAAACCAGAAAAACAATAACAACCTGACGCTACTTCTTCCTAAAATGAAATAAGAAAACAATAGCAAGAGTCCCATATTTTTGGTTCCATGTGACGAAGGCTAAAATCAACCGTAGGGGTTGGTCGCAATCGAGATGGAAAATATGATCTATGGATGTGGGATGATTATGAAGTGGTGATTTTTGTTGTAAAAATAGCACAAAATCTCGGTGGAAGTTGATCAAAAACAAAATCATGATAAATACGGGAATAGAAATCAGATAGATCTTAATGATCAAAAATATACCAGAAGACCGTATAGGTGTCTTACTGAGGCTGAAAAATCAATATTTAAGAAGATCCTAGGTGCTTGGTTTTGCAAAATTTATAGTGATTTGTAAATAGAATAAAACGTATATGCCCGAACTGAAGGGCAACAAAGGAAATAAGGATGAACAAGAGAAAAATTAACTGTCTTCAAAATATTATGTGGAAAATGATAGCGGAACCATGAAAGAATCCCGATATTTTTGACAAGACAAGACAAAATTTTAATGTGTTCTTGGAAAGATAAACTTTCATCTAGAAAAACTCCAAGATACTTGAAATGGCGAACACGTTTGAGTTATTCAAAAAAAAGAGAGAACTGCTTTGAGCAGTGCCTGTACGTGAAAACAACATTTACGTATTCACTCAGCATAAGGATAGCTGTGTGAAGGCGTTGACCAGAATATGTTTCTTTTTTTTTTCATAGACTACGAATCATCCCGTTGATTCTATTGTCCTTTTTGGGCTGCAGTTCCAAAATCATTTGGCACAAAAAAAAAAAAATAAAAGATAATGCTGTTTCATAGCTATGAAACACAACTCAAGTCAAATATAAACATATTGTTAAATAATGATGAATTTAAGTCTTGGCCACAGTATTGTAACCCTTGTAGATTAGTTCACAATCACGCTCAACTATAACGTCAATAATGTATCCGTTTGTAATTTTTTGAGTTGACCTGTGTTCTACCTTCTAGTGTAAGTGTTAAGACTAATCTTGTGATTAGTATGACAAATAAGATGACCGATCATAAAACCAATGTGACCAATAATATGACCAATCATAGTGAAGATTTAAGGCATTATTTTTTGAACTTAGTAAAGATGGGAGCTTGGAATAGTAATTTTGCTGTCTGTTTTATAAATCTGGCAGTTCACAAAGGTATTCATAACCTCTGCTTCTGTAGTTCAAGTTTGACAATAAAACCAAGGAAATTATATATCAACCATAAATTTAGATTATGGATTAGATATATGTTATTCAAGAATTAATTTGATTAATTCTAAACCCCGTTTTTACCATCGAATCCTTCAAATAATCTTAGGATAAGCGTTCCATTTTTATTTGGTTTTTCATTTCTTTTTACTTTCTAGATGTATACCCCCCCCCCCTCCCCCGGGGAAGCATATGAGGATGCGTAAAAAGTTGATCCTGTTAGGCACATTTTGTACTATGGTGCTGCTCAAGGATTTATTTGGTTAATGCTAAACCCCGTTTGTGATATCGAATCTGCCAAATTACTTTAGAATGAGCGTTTCATTCATGTTTATTTTCTAATTTGTTTCTCTTTTTTAGATGAATATTCGACAGGAGAAGAATATGAGGATGCATACACAGTTGATCCTGATAGGCACATGAAATCTTTTAATGGAACTGATATTGGAATTACGAACACGACTGAGGTAATTCTGCTTTTGATCCCGTTTTTGCAACGCATTGTGATCAATTGAAATTGTTGGCGCAAAGAATATGAATACTTTGAACGAATAAAATTCATAATTAAATCAGAGTAAACATAAATGATATAAAATAAAGAATATTATAATACATGCTGCTATATAATGGATCTACAGAATATTTATACCATTGATTTATTCGCCTCTATATCTGTTTTTCTCTGTTTTGTTGCTGTCTACTTCAAAAGATTATTTTTCTTGTTTTACATTTAACTTTTTTTCTTCTTTCTCTTCTTTTTTGTTAAGCACTAAATTTTTTTGTTAAGCATTAATTTTTGTTAGCTTCATTCTCTTTTTTTTTGTTAAGTGTCACGGACGGCTTGACGGAAAGCCTTGCCGAAAGATATGCGTTGTCTTTTCGTCTTAATTCTTCTCAACCGGGTGAAAATCACATTCGTTTTTTGGTCTCTTAATACTTTTATGTTTCAATGGCACTTGGTATTTACCGAGTATATATAGCAATCGCAATTTCTGTCAGTATGTCGGTCCCAGTTTTGCTAGTTTGGACACTTCAAGATAAACTAGGACGATGAAATTTGGCAGGTGTATCAGGGACCATACCAGATTACTTAGAAATAGTCATTTCCCCGATACGGCCATCTGAGGGGGGAGTTGGGGGATGGTTAATTCGGAAAAATTTGAAAAAATGAGGCATTTTTAACTTACGATCGTTTGATCGGATCTTTATGAAATTTTTTATTTAGAAAGATACCATGTACCAGAGCTCGTTTTTTAAATCCCGACTTGATCTGGTGACATTGGGGGGATCTTCAGGGGGAATCTTGGAAACCTGAAATCTTGGAAAACGCTTAGAGTGGAGAGATCGGGATGAAACTTGGTGGGAAAAATAAACACAAGTCCTAGATACGTAATTGACATAACCTAAACGGATTGTGTGAGTTCGGGGGGGGGGGGTAATTCGAAAAAATTAGAAAAATTAGGTATTTTTAACTTACGAATGAGTGATTGGATCTTAACGAAATTTTATATTTAGAAGGACTTCGTAATTCAGACTTATTAATTTAAATACTGATCAGATCCAGTGTCATTGGAGTTGGAGGGGGAGAACTGGAAATCCTGGAAAACGCTTAGAGTGGAGAGATCCGGATGAAACTTGGTGGGAAGAATAAGCACAAATCCTAGATACTTGATTGATATGATCGAACCGGATCTGCTCTCTTTGTGGGGAGTTGGGGGGGGGGGGACCTATTTCGGTAATTTGGAAAAATTAGAAAAGATGAGGTATTGTTAACTTACAAAAGGGTGACTGGATCCTTATGAAATTTGATATTTAGAAGGATCTCGTGTCTCAGAGCTCTTATTTTAAATCCTGACCGGATACGGTGATACTTGGGGGGGAGGAATAAGCAAAAGTCCTAGATACGTGATTCACATAACCAGACCGTATTGGCTCTCTGGGGGAGTTGTGGGGGGGGGGGGGTTAATTCGGAAAAATTAGGTATTTTTAACTTACGAATGGGTGATCATATCTTAATGAAATTGGATATTTAGAAGGATATGGTATTTTAGAGTTCTCATTTTAAATCCCGACCAGATCCGGTGACATGGGGGGGGGAATTGAAGGGGGAAATCTGAAATCTTGGAAAACGCTTAGAGTGGGGATATCGGGATGAAACTTCGTGATAAAAATAAACACAATTCCTAGATACGTGATTGATATAATCGGAACGGATATGCTCTCTGTGGGGGAGTGAGGAGGGAGGGGGGTAATTAGGAAAAATTAGAACAAATAGGTATTTTTAAATTACGAGCGAGTGATCGGATCTCAATGAAATTTGATATTTAGAAGGACCTCGTAACTCAGACCTCTTATTTTAAATTCTGACTGAATCCAGTGTCTTGGGGGGGGGACCGGAAATCTGGGAAAACTCTTAGAGTGGAGAGATTGGGATGAAACTTAGTGGGAAGAATAGCACAGTTCCTAGATACGTGATTGAAGTAACCGGATCTGCTCTCTTTGGGGGAGTTGGGTGGTACCTAATTTGGTTGTTCGAAAAATTAGAAAAAATTAGTTATTTTTAACTTACGAATGGGTAATTGGATCCTAATGAAATTTGACTTGGAAAACGATTAGAGTGGAAAGATCGAGATGAAACTTGGTGAGAAAAATAACAAGTCCTAGATACGTGATTGACATAACCGGGACAGATCTGCTCTCTTTGGGGGAGTTGGGGAGGGGGTTAATTCGAAAAAAATAGAAAAATTTAAGTATTTTTAACTTACGAAAAAGTGATCGGATCTTAATGAAATTTGACATTTAGAAGGACCCCGTGTCTCAGAGTTCTTATTTCAAGTCCTGACCCGATCTGATGACATCGGGGAGAGTTGAAGAGGAAACCGGAAATCCTGGAAAACGCTAAGAGTGGAGAGATCGTGATGATACTTGGTGGGAAG
Organism: Artemia franciscana; assembly: GCF_032884065.1. Taxonomy (NCBI): domain Eukaryota; kingdom Metazoa; phylum Arthropoda; class Branchiopoda; order Anostraca; family Artemiidae; genus Artemia; species Artemia franciscana. The sequence continues at coordinate 3,806,442 of NC_088881.1, read as the reverse complement.
AATTAGCACAAGTCCTAGATACGTGATTGACGTAACCTGACTAGATTGGCTCTCTTTGGGAGAGTTGGGGGGAGGGTTAATTTGGAAAAATTAGAAAAAATAAGGTATTATTAACTTACGAATGGGTGATCAGATCTTAATGAAATTTGATATTTAGAAGGACCTCATGTCTCAGAGCTCCTATTTCAAATTCCGAATTGATCCGGTGACATTGGGGGGTGTTGAAGAGGAAACTGGAAATTTGTAAAACGATTAGAGTGTAAATATCCGGATGAAACTTGGTGGGAAGAATAAGCACATATCCTAGATACGTTATTGACATAAACAGACCGGATCCGCTCTTTTTTGGCAAGCTGGGTGGGGATTTACTAGTTTGGACACTTGCAAATGAGCTAGGACAATGAAAGTTGGCAGGTGTATCAGGGACCAGAGTAGGTCAAATTAGAAATAGTCTTCCCCAATTTGACCATCGGGGGGGGGGGGGGTGATCGAGCATACAAAATGGTTCAGAACGATTTTATTTGCCAATAAAACAAATGATTGTTCTTCATTAGTATGGCTTGTGGTCTAGGGGTATGATTCTCGCTTAGGGTGCGAAAGGTCTCAAGTCCGAATCCTACGTGTGATACGTGATCAATATAGCGATCGCTGAAAGTTGGCAGGCGTTTCAGGGACCCGACCAGATTAAATTAGAAATAGTCGCTTACCCGATTTGACCATCTCGGGGGGGGGGGGGGGGGGAGATTCTAATTTTTAAAAATTAGAAAAAATGAGGCATTTTAAATTACGAACGGGTTATCGGATTTCAATTCAATTTGGTATTTAGAATATCACCTCAATACTCAATACCAATACCCCCACTCAATATCACCTCAATACGGTCTTAACGCTAAAGTTTGACTTTTTGTTCCAATTATTTAAGAATAACTATTATAATGATTAAGTTTTTTTGAAGTTCTATAAAAAAACTGCTGCGTAATGAGTGAGGTACTGAGGAGGGGATAACCCCCTCAGCTGCGTACTAATTCCTGTTTGTCTTAAGTTTTGATGTTGCTCCTTACTTTCAGTTGCAACAACTTTTTTTTTATTTAATTTTTGGTTGTTTTTTAAATAATACCGGGAAGTCTGGCTTCTCCTTCATGGAAAATTCCCTTCCCCCTAAAAAATTCGTCATGGAATGATCCTCCCACGTAATCTCTCCACCAGAAAAATTCCTCGCCTCCGAAAAAGATCTGCATACTTCCCAATAACCAAAATTATATGTAACCAATGGGCCAAGTTCATAGCTTGCAATCCTGTCCCGGGGAATTTTGGGGGTCAAGTTATTCTCAAAGACATAAGTACTGGATCTTTTGACTATGCCAAAATCACTTCAGTAAAAAAGGGGCGTGGGAGGGGGCTTAGTTGCCCTCCAATATTTCGGTCACTTAAAAATGGCACTAGAGTGTTTGATTTTCGATCTAATGAGCACTCACTCGAGCCTCAAGGATCACTAGCTTGGTACGATCATCCCTGGGAAGAAACAAAAAGAAACAAATGACACGCATCCGTGATCATTTTTCTGACAAAAAATGCAAAATTCCACCTTTGTATAAAGAGCTTGAAACCTGTGCAGTAAGGTGTTCTGATATGCTGAATCTGATGGCGTGATTTTCATTAAGATCATTTTTCGCTTTTGGGGTGTTTCCCTCCTTTTTTGAAAATTGGGCAAATTTTCTCAGGCTCGTAACTTTTGATGGGTAACATTCAACTGGAAAGATTTTGTATATTTTGAATAAGCATCGAAATTCAATTCTTTTGATTTATCTGTTGTTATCAGGACTCTGTTTCTTAGAGTTTCGGTTACTATTGAGCCGCATCGCTCCTTACTTATAATTCGTTACCACGAACTGTTAAAAAATAGACCTATGAAAAAGCGACTCGTTCCATCTTGTTCTGTGTTTTCGTGAGTGGGGGCGTTCGGGGGAAGGATATACACGTGTTTTGAGCTTATTCCTCCTACGAAAGGCTTGAATTACTTGGACTTGATTTGACTTAGCAGAAACCCTGGCGCATACGGCTTATGAAAGTAAGCTACCCCATAAATTTTGAGAGGCCCAAAATTCATTCCCCGAAAATTAATTTCAGATTTTTAAACAAGTTACCTTTCTGTACATGCTTGTATTTGTCAAAGTAAAATACGAGCAGCATTCTCCTCTCAGCTCTTCTTATGTAAGCAGCTCCTGCAAGCTCCTCCTGTAACTCTTAATACATACTGAAAAAAGATGCCTTTTCCTAACTTTGTCAAAACACTTAAGCCTTCTTAACAGTATATAATATACACTGTTACTATAAATAAATAGAAGCTTATTTCTGAAATTTTGGACGAGAAAAGATGGAGTTTTCTTGGCTACGCCATTTGGAGGGAGAGTTAAGAATGTTACACAAAGTGCAGTGGCAGGCTTGGAGGTGGCGACAGAGTGGGAGACCGAGAAATACACTCAGACGTGCGCACAGCCGTGAAGTCCGATGTGCGTATGTTACCCTGAAAGACCGAAATTGAAGACTGTCGACAAACTGGTGAATGCCAGCAAACACCCAATACGTCAGTGAAAGATTGAATATTTCATTACGATCTTGTGTATTCGAACCCTGGCCGGTGTATGTCGACACGACAGATATGCTCTGGAGAATCTCCAAAAGAAAGGAGCCGATTAGGAGGCAACAGGCTGTTTCCCACCAAGTCCGTTTCTCTGCTTCGATTCAGTCAGCTTTGCCAGTTAGATTTGTCAGCAGGGATTCCCCCTGTAGCATGAAACTGCTATTTCACCACTATTGCATTATCTATAGCAATGTAGCATTTGCACGGTTGCCACCTGTAGCGTAAAAGTGCTATTTTAACACTATTTAAGCTCTATCACATTTGATTGTAGCACCGAAAATAGCTTTGTAGTACGGATATTTGGGCAATTCTAGCACTTTAGGAACTGACCGTGGTGGCAACCCTGTTTGTCAGTCGTATGCAGGTTTGGTGGGGACTAATTAGGTAAGGTTATAAATCTCAGAAATGGGTTCTCAGAAATATAAAACAATTCAGAAATCCTCAACATTCACCATTAGTGCATAGTGAATATAAAAAATCTCAGAAATACTCAACATCCACCATCAGTGCATAGTGAATGTCGACATTCACCGGTGTAAGTCAGAAATAAGGATATTTAACTGACATTTCGGACAAAGCGACTATGTATATGTTGACATTCACCGATGAATGTCGATATTCGCCAATCAATCAATCAATTTATTGATACTAAAAGAAAAAACTATTACAAAAGTAAAGTGGTTACTAGGCCCAAGAAGCTTTCTTTGTAATGGACCACAGAGAACAAGAATTAAACATTATTATGATATATATATATATATATATATATATATATATATATATATATATATATATATATATATATATATATATATAAACAAAAAAAAAACACTGGAACAAGACAAGGACATTGAATAAATAAGATATTTAGCAGAGAGAAGATTTAGAAGGAGATTTAACATATAGCTGAAAATGATTTTAAAAGAAGAGAAGAGACATACAAATTAGGAAAGGATTAATAAAGAGAGAGAAAAATTATTGAATTGGAAAGACCCGACGAAATAATGCCTTTGCAGAAAGAAAAAGAGGGACATCCGAAGGGATGGAGTTCCATAATAGAATTTATTGATATGCTGGAGACCTTTAGGCTGCTGTAAAAGATTGTTTTGGTAAAATAAATCGTCGAGAAGAATTACGTGAAGAAGAAAAGTACATAGCTGAGCCTGTCCGTGAGAAAACTGCTGTAGGGGCGGTGGGAGAGTACCTAGAAAAACAGAATGCGCAAAATAAAGAGTACTTTTACCTATAATATGAAAGGCCAGATTTTGGTCTTTCACCGTAATACATATATATCACTCAAACCCTAATGGGAAGATGTCCTCGTTGGATATACCTTGCTTCGTCGATGCTTTATGCGCCTCAGATGGTTTCATTTTTCGCCATATGTCATATGTTCGACATATAGGGGCAAAAGGGTTTCTGGTTTCAGAAGTCCCAAATTTCGACTAGAAAGACATAATTCCTGTTGATCAGTCTCAGTTTAATTCAAGGAAGAAAACATTAAAGAACATTTAATTTCATTTTCCAATTAAAAGAATGAAAGAATGAACCCACTAGACCAAAAAGAGTTGCTTCAATGTTAGCTTACAAGAGGATTATTTCGCAACAGAATAATTAACCAAGTTTCTATTTTCATAAATTTTTCCTCAGTTGCTCTTTGATTCTCATTGAAGTAACTCGCATAACTCATTTTCCCTACGTGGATAAGTAGCGATAATTGTATTTATTATATTTGGTGGTGGTTTTTATTTGTTTTTAGATTAGTTTTCTTTTAATTTTCTATCTTGTGCTGAAGACGCCTTGTTTTATACAGGCGAAATATTCGCGTTGTTTTAGTCTTTTAATTCTACTGGCCGTCGTCTCGTTTGAAGTTTCCTTTTTGTAGAGTTTTATCTCTCTTGATTGTTTATTTTCCAGTTGAAAATTAAGATATCTGTTTTTATTTAATTATTTTTTTTTTTTGAGTTGGCTTCAGTACCCCACTTGCATTGTGTCTTTTCTTCTTCCGCACATGTGTATGTGTGCCATTCTTATATTTTTTAAAGAGGTAAATCCTTCGTTTTATTCTCAACCTCATAAGGTGAGCTTTAAGGCGGCTCTTAAATCATTTTGTTATAACTAAATAAAACGAAAAATTGAAAAAAATAGAAGGCAAAGAAATGTTAAGAAAATATATAGAAAATTAATAGAAACATAGTTTACAGAAAAAAGCAAAAAAAAACTTCAAGATTAAAATTTAAGAAATTTTTCAAAAAATTAAAGCAACTATTAGAAAATATTAACAAAATGTAAAATACCATTTATTAACCTTTAATAAGATATGATTAAAACATAAAATTTGCTTTGTTTGGTTGATTTTTGTTTAGTCATGTCAAGGTGGCCTTTGATGTAGTTGACGTCTTTATTTATAGTAGTTTTTGTTAATTTTACCCATTTGTTTACCCTTATTTAGGGACTTGCGGCCCCTGTCAAGTGTTTTCGTTCTTCTTCTTTTTTTTGCGTAGGTTTTATGTGTTTTCTGACAATGTAACTAAAATGTATTCACCATAAAGTAAATGGTTATGACTAAGACCAAAGAAAGCAGTTTTCTCAAAAGGACTAAATTGCAGCCGCTTCTGAGATCAACAGAACATACAGAGAATTAGAATTAATAAACTTGACAAGAAAGTACAGAACAAAAAGAATAGTTAATGTTAATTTAGCAAGTGGAACATAGGCTAGTTAAAAAAAAAATCTACAAGTATACCTTCTGTAGGCTACCCTTTAGCCAAGGGATTTTTTAATATTCAGTTCCATGTAGAAGAAGTGTGAGAAAAGAGATTAAAAAACTGAATTTTTGTCAATTACCGGTATAATTTCATTGAGTAACTCTTGATGGATTTTCACCCCCTATAATACAGCCCGGAATTTTCTTTCTAATTGTTTTCTTATTTAGTCCAGTGCAGGGGAAACTGAAGTTAAAAAAATAATTTTTTATTTTTATAATTAAGCTTAGAATTTCACGAAGCGTCATTAGATGGTATTTCTTTTTCCTACAACACAAGACTTTCTCATCAGTCCAATGCAGGGTAAATTTTTACTAAGAGATAAAAAAAAAGTTTTATTTTTATTTTTAATCTTATAGATTTTCCAAGTAACGGTAGATGGTGTTTTGTTTCCTAGAAGACAAACCTAAGTTTCCTTTCTCATTAGGTTCTTAGTCTGCTCAATGCAGGCAAATGCTAACAGAGATAAAAAAAAAAAAAATGGATTTTGTTTTCTGCAATTATCCGTATAATTATACTGAGTAACACTAGATGGTGTTTTATTTCTTAGAAGGGAAACCCGATTGTCTGTTCACATTATTTTCTTATTTAGCCTAAAGAAAATTTTCCAATATATTTGATAGTTGGGAAATATATTGGATAGTACGTCGGGAGAGTGGCAAATATATTGGAAAGTTGGACTTATACTGAAAAATGGATTTAAATGTGTTTTATGCTTGTACATATGTCCCCATCTAGATGTTTGTGAGCATAGGAATATTGCTATTTATAGTGTTTTTATTATTTGTTTGCCTATTATTTATTTGCCTATGCGGGTGCCTCTCCTATTGGACCAAAAATACATGTATTTTTTTCAGGATAGTCATATGTATTATAACAGCTCCTTTTATCCTGAGGTCTCAGGGACATGGAAAGAATATTGGTTAGACCTGACAAAGGACCCTGAATCCCACACTGTACTGCCCGGCGCACACAGGAAAACGGCTGTAAGATCTTAACCATTAATTTTATATATTTATTATGTTTCATATATTATTTCTCCTAACATATTTCGTGTATTCTTTTTTTTCAACCAGCAATGAGACAACAAGAGGGAAGTCAAGACCCATGACAAGATATCCCCCCCCCCCCCAAAAAAAACAACCAATAACAACAAATTCATAATGATAATAATATGCATTTATATCTGGAATGTCGCCTGCCAAGGTGTTGAATGTTGGTAGACTAGTTTAATTATTGTCTGTATTGTAATAGTATAAATTTTATGATAAAAATAAATATAAAACACACTATTTTTATAATTATTATCTATGTAAATAATTTGAAGAATGTTTATTATTTTAATTATCTGTTTCTTATTTATTATGTTTCATATTCTATTTCTCCTATCATATTTCGTGTATTTTCTTTTCTTTTTATTTGTTTCTCATTTATTGTTTCTCATTCATTATATATCTTATATTGTTTCCCATATCATATCTCATTTAATGTATAAGGTTTGTATACAGTTATGTTGTTATATTGTAAGGTTTATATTGTTATATTGTCATAAGGTTATACTGTTTATATACAGGGCCGTACCCAGTATGTTTTTTTTGGGTGGGGGTTTACAAAAGATTTTTTTCGGGGGGGTGGGACTACAAAAATAAAATGAAAATCAATTAAAAATTTGTTCGTATTCATTTTGTTACATTTTTCAGAGCCGGACAAATATTTCGGGGTTGGGGGGCAACCTCCCCCCCCCTGGATACGACCTTGTTTATATACAATGTCCAGGTTTTGGTATGTCATTTTTTCGCTCTTCAATGGTTTTAATATATTAAGGCAAGACAAAAATTATGCCATTGCTCTATAGCTGGATTCTGTTCTGTCTATGGATAGAATTTGAAGTTTGGATTTTAATTGAATTTATTTGTACTTGAATTTTAATTACGGATTAGATTTTAAAATCCTCTTCCACAGAATTTTTCAGATCCAAAATACATAGGAAAATGGTTTAAAACCCCTTAAAAAAGGGACAAGCTATGCTTGCGTATGTAGAGACACTTCTTTAAGAAGATTATCTAAGTATTATAAGTATCTATATAATTATCTAAGAATTAAAGTATCTAAGTAATTCAATAATTCTAGTTATGTGAATGCATCGATCTGAGACTAATGAATCTAATATAATAATACTAATATAATAATAATAATGAATATAATAATATAATCTAATAATATAAGTCTTTTGTCTTCTTGGTGGAAGTTACTAATGCAGGTTTGTCGTAAAATTGCTTGTTTATATTGGAAGATATACCTTAAAATATGTACATTTCGTACACTTTACAATATACTTGTAAAGCGTGCATTTTGTACAATATGTACATTTTAAGTAACCGTATGTACACAAACATAAAAAAGGTGTTGTTGTTTCGCTTATTTCTGAGCCAGATCCTAAAATATCTGAGCTGAAGTGGATTTTTATATTTTTTATATACTTTTTTATATATTATGTATTAGTATATTTTATATATATTTTTTATATATTTTGTCCCGACCAACTTCCGTTGTATCAAGGACGTTTTTGCTTTCGAGTGGAAAGATCTGTTTAAGCAGGCAACCTAGATGGCAGCACTTTAAATTCGAAGTTTAACTAAAATCTAAAAATGCTTTAGATATATGATGATCCCCTGACCTCGCCGCCACAATATTTTCTTAGAATATTCAATCGAAGAATTTATAGTTTCAAAAAGGAGCATTCTTCACACGGTTAGAAAGTGCTGCCATCTTTTGACGAGCCATTTCTGTTTGGGATTAAAGTTTGCAACTTCATTATCTGCTTTTGGGACTGTGACAGTATGTCAAAATCTCATTCAAGTGCTGATCTATTCAAATTACTTGCAGTAGAGCAGTGGCGTCAATTCACAGAAGTTAGAGGGGGGTTACGAAAATGCATGTTTCAAATCTGGAGGGAGGGGGTCATTTTTTAATTCTTTTAGGGAAAAACCTAAAAAAACCATTTTTAATGAAAATACCCAAAAAGGATACTGTTTAAACCTAGGGGGCTGAGGGATAAAAAAAATCTTGCAGGGGCTCGTAATGGTGCCACAGGAGGGCTCCTTAACTTTAATAGTTTTTTTCAATACTGAATGGGTACTTGCCTCGTAGGTAAGATATGAATAAAGAAAATAGAAGATAGATTGAAAAAAAGAAGAAAATAACAAATCTAAAGAACAAAAAGAACAAATCTAAACTGTATTGTTGGAACTGAATAGTGATAATTCCTGTTGGAATTATCCAACTATTCGATTTATTATTGAATTATTGCCGATCTATCATTGAATAGTGCCGATCTACTATGAATAGTGCCAATCTATTCAGTTCCTGTTGGAACTGAATAGTGATAATTCCTGTTGGAATCATCCAACTATTCGATTTATTATTGAATGCCGATCTATCATTGAATAGTGCCGATCTATTCAGTTCCTGTTGGAACTGAATAGTGATAATGTGAATTCTGTCTTAATGTCTGCTTTTTATTTAATTCATTAAATCAATCCTCAACAACCTAGCCATTGAGTTGAGGCTCTTGGGGGGTTATCGCCAATTTTTGCGTGCTATTTGTTATTGACTATCGAATTTAACAGATCCATCCACGTGACCCCAAGAGATTATGTCTATGGTTATGATTATGACATAGTCAGCTAATTATGACTATGCAAATTAGAAAGAGATTCAACAAATTGCAACTCCGAATTTAATTGAAAAATTTTCACGCTGATGAATATACAAAAAAGGTGTGGAATAGCATTTTGATTATTTGTTCTATATGTATCCTTAATGCAAGTCTAAGTGATTATGCTGAACAAAATGTAATGTAATAAATATAACCTATAATTAAGAATATAATAAATAAATAATATTCTTTAATTCTTAATAATTCTTTAACTCTGGAAAAGACTGCTCATGGGAAACCATTTAGTTATATGCATGAATACACCAAGGGTATGAATACAACCAAAGGCCACACCCGGCTAGCTCGGAGGGTTGAATATCAAACTCGGCCTTGTAGTGATCGGTTTGATTCTGATGTTTCGCTTTTCACCGTCGGTAATAGACAAATATTGAAAATAGATGTAAAGCTAAAATTTGTATTTGTGGGGATAAGCGAATATTTGACTTTTTACTTGTGATTTTTTTTTTTGCATGGATAAGGAATTTGACTAACGGGAAGGTAATTACTTTTACTTGTTGCGAGACCAGACGCGGACGTTTCACCTGTATCTAGAAGACTACGTATGGTTGACTCCCATTTGTCGTGATCTTGTACCAGTTCTTCAGCAAACCGGAGCCAGCAGCTCTCCCACTTTCTACCAAACCTTCGAGATCCGCCAACGGGGTAGAGGTCGTTTTTAGTAGTTTTTGGTAGCCCACCAATTCCTCAATTGACCGCCAGGTCGCCTGCGTCAATCTGGCAGCGGGGCAGCTAGAAGCACTTGCCTTATGATGCGGTTATTGGGTCTTCTAAGGACACAGCCAAGCCAACGCAGTCTTATCTGTTTGACAATCATGCGGCGGATTCGATTTAAAGCAGTGGTGGCTGCTGTGGTGGCAATTGGAAGGAAGGGAAATCTTTTCTGCTCGATTAATGAATATATTCAAGTTAAAGTTGTGGCAAGTCTATCCTGTGGCAAGTTCTCACCTCTGGGGGATCGATTTCAAATTCTAAATGACAGTTTTTCTTAGGGAGGGAGGGATTAATTTCTCCTAATACTCTCGAAAGGGTATTGTTATACCCATATGGCGATAGTCCCTAATGCTACTTTTTTGTTTTTTTTTTTTTTTTTAATAAAGAAGCATTTTAATATCCAGAAAATTAAACTTTTCTGTTATGCTAAAAAATTTTTAATTTCATTTTATGTCAGGAATGAGCCAGACGTCTAGGCGGTTTTAAAAACCGAATTTTAACACGTCTTTTAACACTTTGGTAAACTTAAGGATAAAAACTCGAAACGGACATTCCAAGAACAGTTTGGATATGAAATGGGAGAGTTTAGAATATAATACTGCCAAAAAATAGAAGGTTTGCATTTATATGATTTAAATCAACATATACGTCAGTTAAAATAGATTACGAAATCTAATGTAATTTAATTTTGAGTCATTAATTTTTAAATCAAATTTTTTCTATTTTCTATGTTGGAAGTAAGTTAGCTTTAAGAATATCTTTAAAGTTAATTTAAGAATTAAAATTAATTTAATTTATTAATTTAAAAAATTAATTTAATTTAATTTATTATTAAAATTAATTTATTAATTTAAGAAAGTTAATTTAAGAATTAACTCGTTTAAAACACGCAGCTTTAAGGTCGCGTTAAATAACATCTATTTGAAAGATGTGTCATTTCAGTGATGTTTTAATTAATCAGTTTTGTTGAACTGGCCAGCTAATCTTAGAATGCGTGGAGGATCCAATCGTCTTCGAAGCGTTCTCTTTTGAAAAATTGTTATTTTTTTTTTGAAAAACTGTTCTTTTTTAAATGCAGCAGGGGCTAAACCAAGATGGGAACGTCCTTGAACGGAGTGGGGAGAGGTTATAAGAGAAAATAAATCTATACCAAGTAGGAACTTCATTACTAAGAATGAGCTTCTGCAAGTATGTAGATTCGAATGGAAAAGAAGAGTGAACTTATATGGTCTCATGTGGCTTGATGCTGTGATGGTTTGACAGTAGAGGTAGCACTACAACGGCATGTTGCAATGAAACTGAACCGTTTTTCTCCCCATCTCCTAAGTTGGAAATTTAGCAACTTCTATGCTTCGAGGCGCAATTATAGAAAAACTGTTCATGTTAGATTTTACACTGAATTTTAAATAGGTATTTGGGAAAAACCTGAAATCTGAATATGCGGTCTGAAAAATGCACTTAATTCTGGCTTCACAGTCCCAGTGACAGGCTTCACAACCTCAGTCTCTTATTGCCGTTTCTTCTTCTGTATATATGCATCTAGGCTTTTGGACAACCTTTATAGATCTTCCTTTTTCTGTTTTTAGACAATATACGTCACATTTGATTTCCCGTTTTATGGTCACATTGTCAACAACGTTACAATTGCCACTGGTGGTTTTCTGTATATGGGAGATTACTTACACCCATGGTTGGCCGCAACGCAGTATGCTGCTCCCCTATTGGCTGATTTTGACACTATGTCTAATCCTAATTCGTCAATACGATATAAGGATAATGGAACGGCGCTAACTGTTCAGTGGGATCAAGTTGTTATTCATAACCGAACTGATTTAGGAAGTTTTACTTTCCAGCTAATTTTGAAGAAGTAAGTTTTCTTTCTGTTATTTTTGTGTTGTTTTTTTTTTTTACTTTTTTTTAAATTATTGTCAATGAAATGCATCACTTTTAAGTGTTGAATCTCATATGGGCTAAAAATATAACTCTTATGACCCCTGATTGAAACCATAACACTCAGTGACCTTAGGGTAAAGCGAAAATAGCGACGAAGACCACACTGCCTTTCCATAACAAAACAAATACAACGTAGAGACAATAGGGAAAATTTCAAGACAGTGGAAATTATTTCTGTAGATATTTCGGCCCTATGTCCAAGGGCCGTCTTAAGAACAATACAAGAATAAGAGAGAAATTATATATATATATATATATATATATATATATATATATATATATATATATATATATATATATATATATATATATATATATATATATATATATATATATATAAAAGAACTTACATCAAATTGTGAGGATTAAAACTGAATAATTAAAAACACTTTAAAAAAACTTTTTTTAAAAAATAGCCCTAGCATCCTTACTTCAACGAAGTTCAACCAGGACTGGCGAAAAGAATGAAATGAGAATATAAGCTCATTCAAACTGAAGAGAATAAAATGATTAGATGCAATTTCTTAAAGCTAATCTTGCTGGTTTAGCAGCCTGTCTCAAAGGCCTTTTCGTAGTTGGCTCAGTACTATTTTAAATCGGTTTAGTAAAATATTTTGTTAGATCATTTTTAATTAAATTTGAGCATAAATTTGAGTATAATCACTAAATTCTTTATACTCAAATTTAATTAAAAATGATCTCTCTTATTCTTGTATTGTGCTGAAGACGGCCCTTGGACATAGGGCCGAAATATCTACAGAAATAATTTCCACTGTCTTGAAATTTTCCCTATTGCCTCTACGTTGTATTTGTTTTGTTAGGGTAAAGCGCACATGCATAATATACGGTAATAGTCCGTAAGATCTGTAAAAATGAGTATTATATTTAATGTAAATACGTATGATGTGGGTAATATACGACATCATGCTAGCATTTAATTAATAAATTAAATTTAGATTTGATAAGCATTTAATTTAACTCATATTATTATGTGATCTCAGGGTTTCATCCGCTGATCTCAGTCATCAACGTTTAACATACGAGCATTTAAATGTTTTAAGCTATTTTTTTGCTATTTTATTTGTATTTTCCCTGTATTTGTGATGACAGTGGTCTAGTATGGCTCTGGAACGCGAGTGTTTCGAGAGACGGGGGGGGGGGGATTTTCTTAATGTTTTTCAGAGAAATTGCCTACGGATTGTTTTGGATATCTGACTGACTGACCGTAAATAAAACAGTAAGTTTTTCGAAAAATATGGCTCAATCCTACTTTCTTGGGCTATAATCAGAGAAAGGTTGAGGTGGTTATGACACGTTCTGCGGTAGAAGTATGACAGATTGCCGAAGATCGTCCTTGTTGAACAACCATCTAGGGCCAAGCGACAAGCATATCATCCGATAATGGGGTGGGAGAATGTTATAAGGAAAGTATTTAATGAAGTTTCAACATTTTGGGATGTAACGAGGGAGGCCTTCAATAGATTGGGGTGGAGGAGGAGTGTGCGTTGGTGTATTAACCCCAAGGGGCTTAGTGCTACGGTGAGTTGTTGTTATTAGTAGTAGTAATAATAACAGTGCAGTCGCAATTTATCATCAATCATTCACTCAATATTTATTATCAATAATTGCACTTCTTTCATCATTTGGATTCTTCTTCTGCAGTTAAAATTGTCTAAATCTTGCAAAAGTGCCCAAAAACGTGTAATTTTGGACTAATCTTGACAATGCGCGTATTGCTGACAAAACTGGTTATCATACTGTATATAAAGCCTGTAATGACCTTGTTAGCATTACAGTTAGCGTATTCAGGTGGAATTTTTTTTTTATATGGATATGGCTTTTTGTCAACTGATTTGGGCATATATCTTTTTGAAATCCTTGTAAAACCGATTTTTTTTTTCACAGTCTAGCTTACTAAAGCCTTGTTGTCATTTTACTTTTTTTTCATTTTTTCATTTTTCATTTTGCAATGTGGCGTCAAAATGGGTAATTAATCAATGTCTGCCCAAATAGGGTCCTTTTGTTCCCACCCTATCAAGGTTTGCAAGTGATTGGTCGTTTTCTGATGGTCCTTGACCAACTTCGGCCGAAAAAAGTAGATGAGGACGCGGCTGATATACAAGCGTTGCCTTGAATTATAAGAAAGAAAAGAAGAGATGGCACCATTTAAAGCCGCTATTAATGCCATCATTTATGAAATTCAAAAATGATAACTAAGCAAATATCCAACTCTAAAAGATATTCTGGTGGAACAAAACCGGCTCTAGTAATATTCTAGTGAAATAAAACTGGTTCTAGTGATATTCTAGTGAAACAAAACTGGTTCTAGTGATACTCTAGTGAAACAAAACTGGTTCTAGTGATATTCTAGTGCAAATTCATTTTGCTCAATTCTAAGTGGATTATGGAAGCCCAATTTGAAATTCCCTTCGTTACTTAATTCCTATTAAAAGATGATACCTAAAAGAGAAAAAAAAAGTAGAACATTCATTGTTCAGCTATGTATAGCATAGCTAATAAACTATGTATATATAGAACATACATAGTTAAGCATAGTTTAAATATGTATGTAAACATGCATAATTACATATATAACTTTATTTAAACAAACATATATATTAAATATTTTTATAATATGCATCTATATTACTTATTATATATTAAACATATATACTACGTATTTAAACAAACATACATATTATACATATATATGTCAACACATAGTTTAGAACATACATATTTCCAAACACCTCAATCAACCTCAGTTAAATCGGGATCAAAAACTTTAAACAGGATCACATAAGGCCACAATCGTCTTATTATCAGATAAATTCACGCAGGGAAACAAAGGTAACCATATAAATGAAACATTGACAAATTGAGAATTTGTCAACATTTGTCCAACATTGAAAATTCGCACAAATCTCGGTAGTATTAGCATAATACGAATGCCGGCATAATAAGAATGAAAAAGAAGTTTTATATAGCCGATCAAACTCGACTTAGTTACCAAACCAACGAATGATGAGTTATAAAAATAAAAAAAAAAAGTTCTATATAGCCGACGAAACTCGACGTAGTGACCAAACCAACGAATGCTGGCATTATAAGAATGAAAAAGAAGTTTTATGTAGCCGACCAAACTCAACGTTGTGACCAAACCAACGAAGGCTTGCGTTATAAGAATGAAAAAGGAAGTTTTATATAGCCGACCAAATTCGACGTAGTGACCAAACCAACGAATGCTGGCTTTATAAGAATGAAACAGAAAGTTTTATGTAGCCGACCAAACTCGACGTAGTGACAAAACCAACGAATGCTTGCGTTATAAGAATGAAAAAAAAAGTTTTATATAGCCGACCAAACTCGACTTAGTTACCAAACCAACGAATGATGAGTTATAAGAATGAAAAAAAAAGTTCTACATAGCCGACGAAACTCGACGTAGTGGCCAAACCAACGAATGCTGGCATTATAAGAATGAAAAAGAAGTTTTATGTAGCCGACCAAACTCGACGTAGTGACCAAACCAACGAATGCTTGCGCTATAAGACTGTAAAAAAAGTTTTATATAGCCGACCAAACTCGACTTAGTTACCAAACCAACGAATGATGAGTTATAATAATGAAAAAAAAGTTCTATATAGCTGACGAAACTCGACGTACTGACCAAACCAACGAATGCTGGCATTATAAGAATGAAAAAGAAGTTTTATGTAGCCGACCAAACTCAATGGGTAGCCATTAGTGCCACTGGTGAAAGTAGTTTATACCATCATTTGAACAGTTAGAAAATTGACACAGACATGGATCCAAAGTATTATGTTTTCAATCCAATTTTAACTGTTGTTGGAAAATAGTTGACCACATCCTCGAGGTGGTCATGCATTAGATGGGCTCGTGTAACAATCCAAAACCTTGGCAGCCACAGTATCCACTCGCATTAGGTGCTATTATTAACCCTGTACAGGGCCATTTGGAGAATACTGGTCCATTCAATTAGGCCCCTTTACGTTGGAGATCCTGTTGAGGAAGAAAATTAAGTCAAGTAACCTACTAAAGTGAAGTACAATGAGAAAATGGTGTCTTAAAAACTGCAAATGTAAGTGTGTATAAACACGATTATTCAGTCAGTAGACAGAAAGCGAGTGGAGAAAGTAAGGAAACACTCGATAGTAAACAAGAAAGTTACAGATTTTGTGGGTAGGCCGTGGACAGCTACATTAGCTCTAAAAGGTTGTGTATTATAATTGTTTTCAGAGATCGGGATTTTCCCAAAAACTCAGAATTTTGGCCTTCTTCTGAAGACGAAATTGTTCTGAAAAAATATTTTTCTTCTGAATAAAATTAATAGCAAATTTTTATTTATAATATACAGAAAATCTAATATCTTATATGTTAATATGTTATATATGTAAATAATTTTATATGTTTATATCTGTTCTTTATTTCTAGTACCGGTGAAGTTTTATTTGTGTACAAAGATGTGCCTGTGAATATAACAGACATCAATGACGATAAGCATCCCGTTCGTGTAGGCTTATCTGATGCCTATATTATAGAAAAAACACTATTTTGTGAGTAAATTGTTTTGGTTTTCCTTTGATATTTCAGATATGTTCTTTTTTACAAAATGGATGTACATACCGTCTTTTGATTTATTTTAACATACTCTAAAAGTTTCGATTTAATAACCTTAGCTGTTAACTGTTTGGTCTGCAAGATATTGCAGGCGCGAGCTTTGGACAACCTGGATGTGCATAGTGTCTTTTGATTTAGTTTAACACACCCTGGAAGTTTCGTCTTAATAGCCTTATACGTTTCTGAGATATTACAGAGGTTCTTTTGACTGCAAGCATCCATATAGTACTTCTTGATTCAATTCATCGTGTCCTGAAAGTTTCAGCTTCACTCCCTTAGCCCTCTCTAAGAAATAGCCTTATACGTTTCTGAGATATTACAGAGGTTCTTTTGACTGCAAGCATCCATATAGTACTTCTTGATTCAGTTCATCGTGTCCTGAAAGTTTCAGCTTCACTCCCTTAGCCCTTTCTAAGAAATTCTCTATCTGTGCCACCTGTTCCTTGCTTGTTTATATTACTGATAATATTAACCTAATTTCAGTTTTAAGACAAACAACTCGGCTGTAATAATCTAAAAGGCGTTACCTGACATTGTATGTCAAAATGAGATTAAAGGTCAAGTTCAATCAATTTGTCTGACCCATGTTTTTCGGTTTTTATGGCAATTGGAAGTTTCAGTTTCTTCCAATTTGTGTTTTATTTACTTTATCCCCCCCATTGCACTTCCTGGCTCAAGGGCCTTGAGACGGAGATCAGCACCGCCGGTTCGGACCTTAAGGGTCTATTGCCGCATCCTTTACCTTTTTTATAATGCAAAATTTATTTTGGTTTATCAAATTTCTCTAAATGGACTTTGTTCTAAGGAGATCTCTGAATGAACATCTTTTGCGAGTTTAGGATGCAAGAATAGGTTTAAAAATTTATGTTAAGAAGACATAGCTGCTAAGACTGGAAATAAGTAAAGGTATGTCGGGTAATATCGAGCATATCGGGTAATAAGTGATATCGGGTAAGGAGAAGATCAATCAAGTAGATAACTTCACTTACCTTGGTATTATTATTAGTAAAAATGGTGGTGGGCGCTGTGAATGTGTTAAAAATATAATAGCTAAGGCTCAGGGTATTTTTCACAGTTGAAAAAAGATTGTAAAAATAGGAAGATAAGTCTGCGAACCAAGATTAGAATATTGAAAGCTACAGTGATGACAGTGGTCAAATGACAGGGGGGTCAAATACGGTGTTGAAGCGTGGGTGCTCCAAAGAAGTTATCTACGGATTAGTTTGGGTACCAGTATGACTGACCTTATCTCAAACAGTAAGCTGTATGAAAAATGTGGTTCAATCCCGGTTTCTAGGGCTATAATGAGAGAAAGGTTGAGATGGCTTGGGCACGTTATCTACGGATTAGTTTGGGTACCAGTATGACTGACCTTATCTCAAACAGTAAGATGTATACAAAATATGGTTCAATCCCGGTTTCTAGGGCTATAATGAGAGAAAGGTTGAGATGGCTTGGGCACGTTATCTACGGATTAGTTTGGGTACCAGTATGACTAACCTTATCTCAAACAGTAAGCTGTATACAAAATATGGTTCAATCCCGGTTTCTAGGGCTATAATGAGAGAAAGGTTGAGATGGCTTGGGCACGTTATCTACGGATTAGTTTGGGTACCAGTATGACTGACCTTATCTCAAACAGTAAGCTGTATACAAAATATGGTTCAATCCCGGTTTCTAGGGCTATAATGAGAGAAAGGTTGAGATGGCTTGGGCACGTTATCTACGGATTAGTTTGGGTACCAGTATGACTGACCTTATCTCAAACAGTAAGCTGTATACAAAATATGGTTCAATCCCGGTTTCTAGGGCTATAATGAGAGAAAGGTTGAGATGGCTTGGGCACGTTATCTACGGATTAGTTTGGGTACCAGTATGACTGACCTTATCTCAAACAGTAAGCTGTATGAAAAATGTGGTTCAATCCCGGTTTCTAGGGCTATAATGAGAGAAAGGTTGAGATGGCTTGGGCACGTTCTGCGGATGAAGGATGACATTGCCAAAAATCGTCCTTCTCGACCAACTATCTAGGTTCAAACATAAAGCTAGTCGTTTCCCGAATGGGGTGGAGAATGGGGGGATTGGAATTTATTGGGAGGGTTTAAAGAGGGAGGCTTTTAATAGACTGGGATGAAGGAGGAGCGTCCGTAGTTGTGTTCGCCTCAGGTGACTTGATGCTGCAGTGAGTTGTTATTAGCTTTAGTAGTAGTCAAAAGAGCAACTAGGGATTATTATATAAAAAATATAGGAAATATTGTTTATAGGATATTTGGTTTCCAAGGCGTTAATTTGACTATGAAGCGGACATTATGCTAAAAAAAAGTATCTTAAACGGGGCGAAAATTTTAGTGTAGTAGCAAATGTTTCTAGAATATCCAGTACGGAAAAAATATATTTTTGCCCCCTCCACCTTTTTCCGTTTTACAAATATTTTTATGAAGTATAAAAATCTCAGAGATGATAAGCATGGAGCCAGTCGACAACAAACTCCCAAAGAAGTAAGATCAATTGGATGTCTTGGTTTTAAAATTACGCTGAGTACGACTTTTCCTTCAAAAGATCTAATTAGAGTATTTAGTATGATCCAAACTCTTATCTACAATTCCTCTCAATAACTTGAAATTCTACGTAAATCTAGATTGAATAATT
Source organism: Artemia franciscana (assembly GCF_032884065.1). Taxonomy (NCBI): domain Eukaryota; kingdom Metazoa; phylum Arthropoda; class Branchiopoda; order Anostraca; family Artemiidae; genus Artemia; species Artemia franciscana. Next base: position 3,787,343 of record NC_088881.1, on the reverse strand, counting down.
CTACTAATAACTATAGATGAAGTTACACATGTTTAAGGTGTTTTAATTTTAGACAGGGTGTGCTACAAGTAAATTAAGTAAAAATAAAAAGCAATTGAAAACTAGCTTAATGTCATGTACTGAATAAATCTTTAAGTGTCTGTAACCATAATTCAATCTTACTAGTGGAATAATTATAGATAGTGTCCATATTACGTTTTTATATGTTCCGCTTACTTGTCTTCACTTTTCGAATAAACAAATTCGTATTGTGTATAGACTTTTGTGTCTGAACAAATCGACAAGAATACTGTTTGGGGGTTTATCCGAGTTGGTGTTTCAAGGCCTCAACATTCACGCATATATTCATTTTGGGGAGGGGTAAAATTTGGAAGAAAATTAGGCAGGAGCATAAACAATTTGGAGTGTAAAGGGACTTAGGCCTTAAAACCTTCCTTCTCCATATGTGTCCGTCAAAATTAAGGCCTTCAACATTATCTTTCTTTCTCCTCATGGATTTTTCCCTATTTTTAGTGATTATTGATTATTATTATTATTGGTTTTTGTCAATATCTGTTTTACCAGTATATCAATTTTCTCAATATTTTAATGGTTTTCATCAATATAAATTACTATTATTGATTTTTATTCATTGCTAACCTAACTTTAAGCTCAACACACACAGTCCTCCCCTTCCTACAAAGCCTATGCGCTCTAACCTATCGCCTTCTTGGTTACTACAGTCGAGATTCATGTTTGTATCACTCATGCTCTTTTCCCTTATTGATTTTCCTTTTTTATTCTCTGTTTTTACTTTTGTTAATGATTATTGGTTACTGTTATAGATTTTTTATTAATATCTATTTTTATCAATATTTTATTGATTTTATTAATATACCGTATTATTACTGACTTGCTAAAGAGCATATCAGATGACTAACATTACAAAATGACTAATCAAACAGTTCGTGGTAACGAACTGTTGTAAGGAGCGACCCGGCTCAATAGTAAACGAAACTCTAAAAAACGGAATTTCGATACTAAAAGATATATCAAAAGAATCGGATTTTTATGCTGATTTTAAATATATAAATTTCATCAAATTTAGTCTTTGTCATCAAAAGTTACGAGCCTGAGAAAATTTGCCTTATTTTGGAAAATAGGGGGTAACACCCCCTAAAAGTCACAGAATCTTAACGAAAATTACACCATCGCATTCAGCGTATCAGAGAACCCAATAGTAAAAATTCCAAGGTCCAATCTACAAAAATGTGGAATTTCGTATTTTTTGCCAGAAGACAAATCACGGGTGCGTGTTTATTTGTTTTTTGTTTTTTTTTGTTTTTTCCCCAGGGGTCATCGTATCGACCAATTGGTCCTAGAGTGTGGCAAGAGGGCTCATTCTAACGGAAATGAAAAGTTCTAGTGCCCTTTTTAAGTGACCAAAAAAAATGGAGGGCACCTAGGCCCCCTCCCACGCTCATTTTTTCCCAAAGTCAACGGATCAAAATTTTGAGATAGCCATTTTGTTCCGCATAGTCGAAAACCATAATAACTATGTCTTTGGGGATGACTTACCCCCCACAGTCCCTGGGGGAGGGGCTGCAAGTTACAAACTTTGACCAATGTTTACATACAGTAATGGTTACTGGGAAGTGTACCGACGTTATCAGGGGGATTTTTTTGGTTTGGGTGTGGGGTTCAGGGGAGTCGGCTATATGAGAGGATCTTTCCTTGGAGGAGTATTTCATGGGGGAAGAGAAATTCAATGAAAAGGGCGCAGGACTTTCTAGCATTACTATAAAAAAAAAAATGAAAATATAAACATGAAAAAGTTTTTTCAATTGAAAGTAAGGAGAAGCATTAAAACTTAAAACGAACAGAGATTATTACGCATATGAAGGGTTCTAAAAATACTTTAGCATAAAGAGCGAGGTATTTAGGAGGAGATAAATACTTCGCTCTTTATGCTAAATTTTTTTTTAATAATTTCAACTATTTATTCTACGGCCTTTCTGATTCAGGGGTCATTCTTAAAGAATTGGGATAAAACGTAACGTAAGTTACGTAAGTTATGTACGTTTGTTACGTAAGTTAATTCTTAAGTTAAGTTTTTTTTACTAATAAAAACGTTCGTTAAAAATTAAAAGATCTAGTTGCCTTTTTGAGTAACCGAAAAATTGGAGGGCAACTAGACCTCCTTCCCCATCCCTTATTTCTCAAAATCGTCTGATTAAAACTAAGAGAAAGCCATTTAGCCAAAAAAAGAATGAATATGCAAATTTCATTTTAGTAATTTATGTACGGAGAGCCAAAATCAGACATGCATTAATTCAAAAACTTTCAGAAATTAAATAAAAAAAAACAAGTTTTTTTAAATGAAAGTAAGGAGCGACATTAAAACTTAAAACGAACAGAAATTACTCCGTATATGAAAGGGGCTTTTCCTCCTCGACACCCCGCTCCTTGCGCTAAAGTTTGATTCTTTCTCGCAACTCTACTTTTCAAAACAATAAAAAACTTTAGCGTAAGGAGCGGGGTGTCGAGGAGGAAAAGCCCCTTTCATATACGGAGTAATTTCTGTTCGTTTTAAGTTTTAATGTCGCTCCTTACTTTCATTTAAAAAAAACTTGTTTTTTTTTATTTAATATACGATAAGACTACAGTCTTATCGTATGTTCTTTCGTGAGTACGGTAGAAAAAATAATCTGTTGATTTTATTAATATACCGTGTTATTATTGACTTTCTAAAGAGCCTATCAGATGACAGACACTACAAAAAAGAAAAACAGTCTTATTTTATGTTCTTTCATGAGTACTGTAGAAAAAATAATCTGTCCCCTTTCTTCAAAATACTAAGTCCCCTCCTCCCCCCCCAAAAAAAATCTCGTATATTCCGGTTTAAATCCTGGACGTGAGGCAAAAGAGAATATACTTACCCAGCTATGTAATAAATTTCACTTGCAATAGTTGCTTGATTTTAGACAAAAAAAGCACATACTCACTTATTAGCTTCCGAAAACAAATACACTGATATGATCTTTGCTCTCCGGGAGAACTTCTCTGTAACCCTCTATGTAACATGCATTGCATTTCTAGGTGTAACAACCAGGGTCGTATCCAGGATGTTTTGAGGGATTACAAAAAAAAAACTTTAGAAAACACATCAATTTTTGTTTCATTTTTGTTGCGTTTTTACGAGTCAGACAAACATTCCAGAGGGTGAGGGGTTAAACTTCCTACACCAGGAAGTTTATATCTGTGTAGGAAGTTTATAAACTTCCTACACCAAGAAGTTTATATAAGTTTATAGGAGGGTATTTATCTACTTATAAGTAGATAATATGTATGCTATACGTAGTAATATTTTCCTTTTTCAGTTGTCAGACGAAAAATCATTTTTATGTATCATAAAGTGGATTTCAAGGACAACTATTTTATTGGAAATGGCACATTGTTGTATTTTACTCCTTTGCCAACGTGTCTTTCTCTTAAGACGTGCTCAGAATGCGTTCAAGGGAAAGAAACTATTGGTTTTCAGGTAGGATCTATCTTATATACCTTTTGAAACAATTCCAGTTTTTTAATGAGTGTTTTTATATTACACTGGCGTTTCTAATTTTTCGAGTTTTAATTAAGTCACGTATTTATTTAATTGCTGCTTAATTTTTGAAATTTACGGTAAAAATTTAGGCTTTACTATTTGTCATTTGGTGTTCCACAAGGACCTGCTTCAACCCCTATTTTTGCCGTATGCGAGTATATCAGTGATCTAAATCTGACGATGTCCAACCTCTGCTAGGAAAAAAAATCAATGGCAATATGGACACACTGTTGGTACTTGAAGTATCAGCGCACTACCGACTACTAAAGCAAAATTTGAAGAAAAATGAAATTGAAACTGATCTTCAAGAAGAAACAGAAAATGACGAATGTTTTTGAGTTTAGTTTAAAAAGAAGAAAAACCATGTAAAAAGGGATCGCATCATATAAATTACATATGATATATGATATTTATATATATTTAATAACAACAATCCACATACAAAATTCAATATGATTCACCTAAAACCAAACGGTTGACGTGGAATGAATCTGGTAAAAAACACATACATATAAAATCATTTGAAATTCACTATAATAATAAAGAAAGAAGGAAAGATAATAATACTGCAGGAGCAGTATGGACATACAATGTCCATACTGTGGAGTCACAATCGTCAACCAACAAGCAATTATATCCTAAATTACATCAAATCCAATCTCCTCCAAAACAAACAAAACTAAAATTCATACTTACTCAATAATTTTTTACTCAATTTCGCTTTAAAATAACTAGAATTGTCAATCTTCTTTCATTTCATTTTCCAAATTATTCCAGAATTCTATGCCCTTCATAGTAAAAGAAAACGTGAATTTGGGTCGTCCTGGCTTATGGTGCTCCTGATATCTTAGCTCGTCTTTCCAGGTAAAGCCTTAAGTTCAAGAAGTTTGTTTATATTATTCTCATGTTTCTAATTTTCCAAATTAAGTCATATAAGTATTTAATTGCTGCTTTGTTCTTGAGATTTACGGTAAACAATCTAGTCTTTACTATTTGTCATTGGGTCTCATTGGGTAGCGCTCTGGAATTGAAATCCTGAGGTCAGGGGTTCGATTCCTGGTGTCGCTGACTCTTTGGTTTGGGACGGGGGTCAATGTTGTGACCCTTTAAACTCAGCCAGAGTCGACCCTGCTCTAAATAGGTATCTGGAAATCTGTGGGAAAAACACAAGAAGCGTCGGAGGATTTGCCCCCAATCACGCATTGATCTCTCGGCTGAAGGCATTGAATCAGGAGGTTGGTACCTGCGCAATGCAGACCATTGGCCAGCTTGAAAAAAGTTTTTTTTTAAGTTCCACAAGTTCTGTTTTAACTCTTATTTTTACGGCACTTAGTATTAACCAAGTGACATATAGCGATCGCAAATTCTGTCGGTCTGTGTCTCTCGGTCCCGGTTTTGCTAGTTTAGGCACTTCCAGATAAGCTAGGACGATGAAATTTGGCAGGCGTATCAGGGACAAGACCAGATTAAATTAGAAATAGTCGTTTCCCTGATTCAACCATCGGGGGGGGGGGGGGGGGTACTGGGGGGACGGTTAATTTGGAAAAATTAGAAAAAAGAGGTATTTTTAACTAACGAACGGGTGATCGGATCTTAATGAGACTTGATATTTAGAAGGATATTTTATCTCAGAGCTCTTATTATAAATCCCGACCAGATCCGGTGAAATTGGGGGGAGTTGGAGGGGGAAACTTAAAATCTTGGAAAACGCTTAGAGTGGAGTGATTGGGATGAAACTTGGTGGAAAAATTAAGCACAAGTCCTAGATACGTGATTGACCTAACTGGAACGGATTCGCTCTCTTTGGGGAAGTTGGGGGGAGGGTTAATTCTGAAAAATTTGAAAAACTGAGGTATTTTTAACGAAGGAGTGATCGGATCTTAATGAAATCTCATATTTAGAAGGACCTCATAACTTAGATATCTTTTTTTAAAATCCTGACCGGATCCAGTGTCATTGGGGGAGAGTTGGGGGGAACCGGAAATCTTGGAATAGGCTTAGAGTGGAAAGATCAGAATGAAACTTGGTGGGAAGAATAAGCACAAGTCCAAGATACGTGTCTGACATAATCGGACCGAATCCACTCTCTTTGGGTGAGTTTGGGGGGGGGGGTTAATTCGAAAAAATTAGAAAAAATGAAGTATTTGTAACTTACGAACGGGTAATCAGACCTTAATGAAATTTGATATTTAAAAGGATCTTATGCTTCAGAGCTCTCATTTTAAATTCTGACCAGATCCGGGGACATCGGGGGGAGTTTGAGGGGGAAACTGGAAATCTTGGAAAACTTGAAAATTGAGGTATCTTTATCTTACGAATGGGTGATCGGATCTTAATGAAACTTGATATATAAAAAGATCTTATGTCTCAGATGCTCCATTTTCAATTCGAATCGGATCTGGGGACATGGGGGTTGGAGGGGGGAAACAGAAATCTTGAAAACCGGAAATCTTGGAAAACGCTTAGAGAGGAGAGATCGGGATGAAACTTGATGGGAAGAATAATCACAAGCTCTAGATACGTGGTTGACATAACTGGAAGGGGTCCGCTCTCTTTGGGGGAGTTGGGGGGTGCTAATTCGGAAAAATTAGAAAAATTGAGGTATTTTTAACATAAGAACGGGTGACCATATCTTAATGACATGTAATATTTAGAAGGAAATCATGTCTCAGAGTTCTTATTTTAAATCCCGACCAGATCTGGTGACATTAGGGGGAGTTGGAGGGGAGAAACTGGAAATCTTGGAAAACGCTTAGAGTAGAGAGATCGGGATGAAACTTGGTGTGTAGAATAAGCAAATGTCGTAGATACATGACTGACGCAACCGGACTGGATCGGCTCTCTTTGGGGGAGTTAGGGGGGTCCAGTGCTTTGGCGAGTTTGGGGCTTCTGGATGTGCTAGGACGATGAAAATTGGTTGGCGTTCAGGGACCTGCACAAATTGACTTGATAGTGTTGTATTCCCCGATTCGACCATCTGGGGGGGGGGTTGAAAGGAGAGGAAAAATTATAAAAAATGAGGTATTTTTAACTTACGAGTGGGTGATTGGATCTTAAAATTTTGATATTTAGAAGGACCTTGTGTTTCAGAGCTCTTATTTTAAATCCCAACCGGAATTAAGCCTCTTAATTTCCTTTTAAATCTATCTATTGATTCTTAGAATTTTTCTAGAGCTCACGCCATATGAGCTCTTTCACCTTCATTTCACTTACAACCATGCTTACAAGCATATGGAAGTACTTTGGGTGGATACCCTCAAAGAATTAATTCGCCCCCCCCCCCCCCGACTAGCAAAAAATATTTTCCTTAAATGTATAACTAGTTCAGGATATTTGGGCTAAATCATTGCTTCATTTTTAATTAATAGATCCATTTTGTTTGAAAACATTCAACCCTGTCTAAAGTTTTGGACTGTATATACTAGGCCTAGGCACATCGCTGGAATCTATTTTAGGATTCAGATGTCTCTCGGGTGCCAAAATTTCAGAAGCTAAAAAGTAAGTGAACTTAGAGCTTTTATCAATGTTTATGAGAATTACTTAGAGTTCTTGGTTCTATATGTTCCAGGCAGGTGAAATTATCATTGTCCCAGAACAAGGACCTACGCTGGAATAGGTGGCTGTGGGGGTGGGGGTTCAATTCCTATTAAAATTGTTAAATTTTTAATTCTTGCCCCCTCCCCCTCCCAAAAAAAAATCTGCATACGCCTGATCCAGAATAAAAGTATGCTAAATTCTTAGTAAATAAAGAAAACAAATTATCAAAAGCCGAGTATTGTTATAAATATATTTGTATGCATATATATCTTGGACCTACATATATATTCGCTAATTGTTGGTCTTTGATACTTCAAGCTGGTGAAGCTATCAAGTCGGTTTCAAGCTATTTTTCATAGCTTAAAGTGGATAATACAGCCTATAATACGGACAGTTTTGTAAGTCTTTTTGAATTAAGAAGGTGTTGTAAATCTTTTTGAATTAAGAAGGTGTTGTAAACAGGGGCGTGTTGTTTGCTATGAGGCAGGGGAAACTGTCCCTTCCAGACCTCGGCCCCCCAGACCTTAGTTTACCTCCTCCCAGCTGAAATTTATTTTTCTCAAAAATTTTGTCAAAACTAAGATCAGCTTGCATAATACAAGCATCCACAAAAACGGGGGAGTTTTCTTTAGTGTATCTTTATCTTTACGGTACTATATGACTCATTTTTAATTTTTCACAGTCATTTTTACTTTATTTGGGAAAATTTGATCAAACTTTATCCCCCTGCCCCCAGGATTTTTGGCGAAATTACGCCACTGTAAATCTTGTTAATCAAGTAAATCCTGTTCAAACAAATACAAAGTTGAAACAATAGAGAAAACGAGTTAAAAGAAATGCGAAAGACAGCTTTGTCCGAGAAGCAACTATTTATATACTATATTTTCATTACATTATGTATATTAAAATTTATTTATTTCTATTTTACATCGTAGTTGAACCTGATCTTTGTTTCGTTTTTAGTGCATCTGGTGTCCTCTCGCAAATCGCTGCTCTGATGGTATTGATAGAAAACGACAGGATTGGCTTATTAAAGGCTGTGATTCAAATCATTTGGACACCGTTGAAAAATGTAATGAATATGAGGAATTGATGTAAGAATCTCACTTTTTTGCGCCAAAAACAAGTTTACCTACTTCAGTGATTGCCGAATGAACGAAAAAAAGAAACGATTAATAATTAGGTCTAATTAGGTTCTTTCACTGGTCAATTTTTTTCTTTTCTCTTTCTCCCTCCTTTTATGTTAGTTTTTATTATCATTTTCGCCTTTTTTCTTCTTTTCTTTATATGTATATATGTTACCGAAATCTAGATAATGTCGGTGAATGTCCGAAATTAGTCTTTCTTTGCTTGGATTCAGTCAGCTTTGCCAGTCAACTTTTTCCGCTTTATACAAGGTCTGATGGTGATAGGTTGGGTTAGGTTGACTTAGTTTTTTAACCCATTTCTAAGATTTGCAACCTAACTTAACCTAACTTAAAACTTTTACCATCAAACCTTGCATACGACTGACGACTCATTCGATTGGAAATCAGAAGTTCTAGTGCCTTTTTAAGTGTCAAATGTGGTTGGGGGCAACCAGCCCCCTCGCCCTTTTCCCCCCATAAAGATCCAGTCATAATTTGCCCGAGGGGTAAGGGCCGTAAGTTACGCAAGCAGCCCAATGTCAACGTATAAGATTCTTATGGAAGGGGTGGATGTATACTCTATGTAGGAGAATCATTCAATTTGAAAACGAAAGCTCTAGTTACTTTTTAAAAAGTCGGAAGTGATTGGAGGGTAACCCAACCCCTCCCCGCGCCCTTTTTTCACAAATACGTCCGATCAAAGCTTCCAGAAAGCCGTTTTGTTCACAATAGTCCGAAGGTCAAATAGCTATGCTTCTTTAGTTGAACCCTCCTCCCAGCCCCTGAACAAGGGCTTTAAGCTATGCATGTTGTCCATTGTCAAAATATAAGGTTTTTATTGAAGGGGTGACCGTATAAACTTTGGAGGTGGCTTATTCGATTCGAGATTGAAAGTTGTATTGCCCTTTTCCAGAGTCAAACGCCCATTTTCCCAAATATATCTGATCAAAATTTTGAGATATCTATTTTGTTCAAACCAATTCAAAGGTCAAATAACTTGGCCTCCAGGGTTAACATCCCCCAACCTCAGGGGCAAGGGCTATAAGCTATACAAGATGCCCATTGTTAGCATATAAGGATTTTTATTGGAACAGAGGGCGTGTTTGATCCTGGGTCTCCAAAGAGGCTTAGGATTTTAAAGTGGAACTTTAAGGAAGTTTTGAGAGGGATGTTAAACTCAATCAAAACACACTATGTGCTTGCTGGTTATGAAATAGGGAATATCATCAATATGTAAAGAACTATTTTGGGCATTAAATTCAAACTTTCAAGGTATATTGAGATGTTGAAGAGAGATTTGAGGGCAACCAGTACCCCTGTTCTTTTCAGACGCTCCTCTGCTAAGCACTGGTCCCATTGACCCCTGCACCCCCATTGACTCGGGGTGAGGATTGTAAATTATGTAATTTGCCCATTTGCAGATTTATCATTAGGGATAGAGGAAACATTTATTCTGAATCTATACGAAAAGGCTAAGGGCATTAAGGTGAAACTTTAGAACATGTTGAGGGGTATCTTATACTAAATCAAAAGGCAATTTGTGCATCCAATTTAACAAAAAGGACGACATGCATTATTTTAAGAACGGCTGAGGGTATTAAGTTAAAATTTTTACAAGACGTTGAGAGAGATTTTGAAACGGGTTGGGGGGCCAGCAGCCCCTACCCTGCCCTATTTTTGCCCTCCCTTCAAAAGTATTTGGCCAAAACTTAGAAATAGCCATCTTGTTCAAAATAGTCAGAAGCTGAAGCAACTGCGTATGAGAGTGTCATAACGCCTCAGAATAAAAAACACTGTGTGTGTGCTGGTTGGGATGTTTAAGAGCTATCGGTGGGCAACCAGCTCATCTTGCCCTTTTTTGTTGCCCTCCCTCCAAGAATATTTGGCCAAAACTTAGGAATAGACATCTTGTTCGAAATGGTTAAAAGCTCAAACAACTATGCGTATGAGGGTGTCATAACCCCTCATAGCTTTGAAGAGGGATGCTGAACACAATAAAAAACACCTTGTGTGTCCTCTTTGGGATGTTTAAGAGCTATCGGGTGGTGACCAGCTCCTCATGCCCTTTTCGTTGCTTTCCCTTTAAAAATACTTGGCCAAAACTTAGAAATAGACATCTTGTTCAAAATAGTCAAAAGCTCAAATAATTATGCGTATGAGGGTGTCATAACGCCTCACAGCTTTGAAGAGGGGTTCTGAACACAATAAAAAACACTGTCTGTTCTTTGGGCCAAAACTTAGAAATAGCCATCTTATTCAAAATAGTCAAAAGCTGAAGCAACTGCATATGAGAGTGTCATAACGCCTCACAGCTTTGAAGAGGGGTTCTGAACACAATAAAAAACACTGTCTGTTCGTTGGGCCAAAACTTGGGATTAGCCATCTTGTTCAAAATAGTCAAAAGCTGAAGCAACTGCGTATGAGGGTGTCATAACGCCTCACAGCTTTGAAGATGGGCGCCGAACACAATAAAAAACACTGTCTGTTCGTTGGGCCAAAACTTGGAAATAGCCATCTTGTTCAAAATAGTCAAAAGCTGAAGCAACTGCGTATGAGGGTGTCATAACGCCTCACAGCTTTGAAGAGAGATACTGAACGCAATAAAAAACACTGTGTGTCTGCTGGTTGGGATGTTTAAGAGCTATCGGGTGGTGACCAGCTCATCATGCCCTTTTTGTTGCCCTCCCTTTAAAAATATTTGGCCAAAACTTAAAAATCTTGTTCAAAATAGTTAAAAGCTCAAACAATTATGCGTATGCTGGTTGGGATGTTTAAGAGCTATCGGTGGGCAACCAGCTCCTCTTGCCCTCTTTTGTTGCCCTCCCTTCAAAAATATTTGGCCAAAACTTAAAAATAGACATCTTGTTCAAAATAGTTAAAAGCTCAAACAACTATGCGTATGAGGGTGTCATAACGCCTCACGGCTTTGAAGAGGGATGCTGAACACAATAAAAACACTGTGTGTGTGTGCTTATTGGGATGTTTAAGAGCTATCGGTGGGCAACCAGCTCATCTTGCCCTTTTTTGTTGCCCTCCCTCCAAAAATATTCGGCCAAAACTTAGGAATAGACATCTTGTTCAAAATAGTTAAAAGTTCAAACAACTATGCATCTGAGGGTGTCATAACCCCTCATAGCTTTGAAGAGGGATGCTGAACACAATAAAAAACACTTTGTGTGTCCTCTTTGGGATTTTTAAGAGCTATCGGGTGGTGACCAGCTCCTCATGCCCTTTTTTGTTGCCCTCCCTTCAAAAATATTTGGCCAAAACTTCGAAATAGACATCTTGTTCAAAATAGTCAAAAGCTCAAATAATTATGCGTATGAGGGTGTCATAACTCACAGCTTTGAAGAGGGATGCTGAACACAATAAAAAAACGCTGTTTGTGTGCTTGTTGGGATGTTTAAGAGCTATCGGTGGGCTCTTCTTGCTCCTCTTGCCCTTTTTAGATGCTCCTTTTCTTCATTGCTGATAAAATTTTGAAAAGACGACTTTATTCAAAGCATTCAAAAGGTCTAATAAGTGCCTCCCATAGCCCCAGGGCAAGGATTGTAAATTGTACAATTTGACCTGTACTACATGCAGGATTAATCGTTATGAAAAGGGGGATGTTTGATTCTAGGTGTGGTCAAAAAGACTAAGGGTATTAAGGTGATATTTTGGGGAATGTTCAGGAACATTTTTAAAAAATCTAAAGATACACTGTATATCCTATTTATGAAAAAGAGGTATCTGTGATATCACAAGAACAGCTGAGGGTATTAAGTTTAAACTTTAGGGTATGTTGAGGAGGATGTTAAAAGGCGTCGGAGGGCAACCAGTCCACCTCATATTCGCTTTTTAGCTGTTCTGCCTCCAAAAATATATGATCAAAATTTTGGAATAGCCATCTTGGTCAAAATACTCAGAAAGTCAAATAACTGTACCTTTTGGGATGCTGTAGGCCTAACCCGCCACATGGGCAAGTGTTGTAAGTTATATGTTGCCCACTGTTTACATGCATGGCTCATTATTGCAAAAATGGGGTATGTTTGATGCTGAATCTCGAAAAAGGCTAAGAATATTTTGGTAAAACTTTTAGAAAATGTTGACGGGGATGCCAAACAAAATCGAAGCGCACTATATGCAGAAGGGTTGTCAAAATGACGCAACAGCTGTATCTAAGGGCGGTTGAGGGTACTAAATTGAAACTTTCAAGGCATGTTTAGAGGGATGTCAAAAAAAGAATGGATGGCAAACATTCATCTCTTACCTTTTTAGAAGCTCCTCTTAATACTGACAGAGACCTTAAAAAGCCATTTTGTTCTGAATAATCACAAGGTCTAATAGCCACACCTCCGAGGATATCATACCCCACTACCCCTGGGGCAGGGCATATAAATTTTGCTATCTGTCCATTTTTTATATGCAGGATTTATCATTGGGAAAAGAACGAATTTTTAATCCTTGGTCTGTCCGAAAAGGCTAAGGATATTGGGGCAAAATTTGGGAAATATTAAGGGGTATGTTAGCTAAATCAAAAGAAACTATTTTCTCCCTTCCACCATCCCTATCTGTAAATGTCTAAAGCCTATTGCTTCATTTGCGCTGTACTGAAAACGAATTATATTGCAAATATTTTCTTTTGTATTTACAGCATTGAAAATAAAAATAGAAAATTACAGTGAAACAAAGCTCGAATTCCTGAGCTTTTAGCTGTTAATATCATTATATGTTAAATATTCGGTTTCATTTTATTAATTCTTTCCAAGGACTGTTTAGGACACATATTGTTCTCAATCAAACGCAAATGATGCAGTAAGCTCTAGGCTTTCACAGTTGGGGGAGGGGGAAGCGGACAGTTGCCAAACTCTTATTTGTAGTGATTTTTGTTCGTTTTAAGTTTCATTCGAATGTTCAATTTATGTTGTAATCGTTTTAAGATCTTTTATTTATTTATACTAGTACCTGTTGTATATTTGTTTGCTATGATTGTTTATTTAATTTCTGTTTGTTTTGGGTTTACATACAGTTTAATAGTAATTATTAATCGTTTTGAGTTTGAAAAAATACAGGAGTTTATTTCTGCTGGTCTTAAAATTAATGTGACATTTTTTTTTCTTTTCTAAGATTAACTCCTTTTACAGATTTTTTAAAAAATTAATTTTATGGAATAATGCCATTTGACTCAATCATAGAAAAGTAAAAAGCCACATTCAGGACTGGTAATTATTATTTTCCTTAGTCTTAATAGTAAATGTAAATGTTGAAAATCACGTCTCAGCAAATATGACGTAGTTTTTGAGGGTTTTAGCTCCTTTTAAAAATTCCTGCAAATTTACTTTCAAAATAAAATTTACTGTTGCTACTAAGGAAATAATAATTGCCATTCCTGAAGCATTTTTAGCTGATTCAGGAATGATAATTATTAGTCTCCTTAGTCATAATAGTAAAATATTATTTTGTTTACTACACCATCAGATCGCCTCGTAGATATATGAAATTCCTGCAAATTTGCTTTTTTGTATTTGTATTTTAGTATTTTGTATGTTTTTGTATTTCATTTGTTTGGAAGTAATTTTCTAAGATCAAGGCTCGTGTTGGATAGGTACCCATAGCAGGGGGTTTCTAGCTTTACTTACCAATTCTGGGCAATGGCGGATGCGAACCATGGCGTTACTAAGTAATTCATTCCCTGGGCGAGCAGAATCGTGAATAACACAATAAAATTCAATTTCTTTGGATATTATCTTATATACACTTCTTCTTTTTCTTTTATTAAATACTAGCTGTTGGGGTGGCGCTTCGCGCCACCCCAACACCTAGTTGGTGGGGGCGCTTCGCGCCCCCCCCCCCAAGCCCCCCCGCGCGCGTAAGTCGTTACGCGCCATATTAGTTACGCGCCATTGTAGTTGTGTCCCTATGTCCCACCTGTGAATATAGATAGATATATATATATATATGTTTTTAACTACGTAAAACTTGCGAATATACAACATTCTTTGCTGTCCCATTGTCTGTGCATATAAATAGATTGTCAGGTTTACCGACTCTTGAACATGCAACATATAATGGTCCATGGGAAAACAATCCGTATTCAGATCTATACCTCATGATTCTAATGATTGCCCTTGAGCTTTGTTGATGGTGATTGCTAATCGACCATTCCCTGAGTCGCCATCGTCATTTATATATCCCCCTGTGCACCCCGGCGTCCCCTTTGTAGTTATGTCCCTGTGTCCCGGTCGTCATTTATATTCCCTGTGTCCCGGTCGTCATTTGTGTCCCGGTGTTCCAGTCTGTGATTTCTCTTTGAGTGTCCCGGGCGTCATTTATATTCCTTGTGTCCCGGTGTCCCGGTCGTCATTTATATCCCCCTGTGCCCCCCGGCGTCCCCATTGTAGTTGTGTCCCTGTGTCCCGGTCGTCATTTATATTCCCTGTGTCCCGGTCGTCATTTGTATCCCGGTGTCCCGGTCTGTGTATACATTCGTTTTTTAGTTTTGTTTTTCTCCTTTATTTTTTTCCTTTTTTCTTTTTTTTCTTTTTTAGTTTATTTAGATTTTTAGATTTTTTAGTTTTTTTATTAGTTTTTAGTTTTTTTGTAGTTTTTACCATTTTTTAGTTTTTTTAGTTTTTTTTTTTTACTTATGTCCTGGTCGTCATTTATACTCCCTGTGTCCCGGTCGTCATTTGTGTCTCGGTGCTTTGTTGATTGCTAATTTATATTATATTTATATTTATATTTTTTATATTTATTAATATTTTTTTAGTTTTCTTTTTCTCTTATTTTTTAGTTTTTTCCTTTTTTTTTAGTTTTTTCTTTTTTAGTTTTTAGTTTTTTTTTGTTTTTTACCTTTTTTTAGTTTTTTTAGTTTTTTTTAGTTTTTTAGCTTTTTTAGTTTTTTTATTAGTTTTTAGTTTTTTTTTAGTTTTTGCCTTTTTTTAGTTTTTTCAGTTTTTTTTAGTTTTTATACCTTTTTTTAGTTTTTTTTTAGTTTTTTAGCTTTTTTAGTTTTTTTTCTTTTTAGTTTTTTTTGTAGTTTTTACCTTTTTTAGTTTTTTTTCTTCTTTTGTATTAGTGTGAAATAATTCAGACGTCATATGCGGACAAACACGACGTCACTCGACAGACAGACAGACAGACATAACCCACAAACAACTTATTTTTATATATATTTATTCATATTTTTTTAGTTTTCTTTTTCTCTTTTATTTTTCAGTTTTTTCCTTTTTTTTAGTTTTTTTCTTTTTTAG